>NW_024527599.1:2671515-2836354 GCF_017590135.1 Pyrgilauda ruficollis
CCCACAGGAAAAAATCCACTCCCACAGCACCCAGAGGAGCAGGCAGGTTGGGGAGGGACGTGCAAGCAGCCACATCCCCAAGTGCAGCTGATGACGTGGCTGTGATTTAATAAAGGACATTATTAGTGCCCTGCTAATGGCTCCAGGCGCCGGCAGCGGAGCTGGCCAGCTTCTGGCAGCTCCCAGCCCAGGAGAGCTCATTCCCACCAGGCTTCTAAAGATTAAATTCACCTCCACAAGCCTGCAAAAGGATTTGCATCAACAGTCCCCCTTCACAGCCTCCTCCTGCTGCCCCCAGAACCGGGCACATGGAGCCACAGCAGCTCAAATCCAGCAGTCAGACAGAAATCCCACCTCAAATTAAAGATAACACAGCCTCAACCCTTCAGCCACTTCATTTCCTCCTGATAAAACCTGCTCCCACCTGGCTCCTTCCCACTGACCTGCCACAGCACTGAGCAGCAAAACCCAGCTGAGCTTCCAGCAGCAAACAGCACTCCAAAAAAAGCTGCCTCCCAGTAAAAATATATCCAGAAACCAGCAAAACCTGGGGATGGGGGAGGCACTGGTGATGGGCATGGCTGGTGGCCATCACTCCTGGTGTTTCCCTACCCTTTGCCTCATCATCAGTGATTGGGGTGTTGATGAGCTGCCGGGGGGAGATAAGGGCCCCTTGTCTGTCAGAAGTTGATGCTGACTGCTGAGGTGTTCATTTTTTGTGTCCTCAGCGCAGGAGTTCTGGCTGAGCCCCCGTTTTGTGCCACGAAGGCTCTGCTGCTTCCCCCTGGTTCAGGCAGCGTCTGCACCACGGTTCATCTCCAGGCAGGAAACTCCAAAAAAGAAAAATCCCTGTGAGGCAGAGATGGAGCAAATCCCCCATTTCCCCAGGGTGAGACATCTGCCAGCAAAGGCACTTGGCAAAGATGAGGAACCTGCGTCAGAGGCTGAACCCTCCCGTGCTCCAGCTCCTCCAGCACCAGGGCTTGGCTGGGAGAGGCCCTCTGTTTCTGTCTGAAACCTACATAAAAATAGCACAATTATGGGAAAATCCTTGTCCAAGTGGAAAAGAAAACACCAGCCTGGCTTTCACGAGGAAGCAGAGCTCCATAAAAGCGCTCCTATAGCGTTTGCTGTTTCTGTCAGGCGTCCAAAGCCTCGCTCAGAGCCCTTCACCCAGGGGCACAGCTCCACGGGGCGAGGTCGGGCCCTGCTAAAGGATTTTATGATTTTTTTCCCCCAGCATTTCACTTCACCTCATCAGAAGTTTCCATACACCGGGAACAAACGTCTGCAGGAGCCTTCCCTGTGCCCAGCGCGGGGCAGCCCCCGCCGGGAGCAGCTGCTTGATCCTGAGCCATAAATAACAGGCCAGCCTGGAAAAGCTCCATGGGTTGGGTTGTTTTGTTTTTTGGTTTTTTTTTCACAGAAGTCGAGCTGGTGATGTCTGTCACCCTCTGTCGCTGCTGTCCTTCCCTGAGTCCCCCCCGTGCTGCCCTCACAGGGCTGATCCCCTTTACAGACTTGGGGTGCCCTGACAGATGGAGGGATTTCATCCTGGAGAGGTTTAATTAAAGGTGCCCATCCCTGGACAAAGTCTGTGCTCACAACACCCCCAGATTCCCCAAAACAGAGCAGGACTCTGTGGGTTTTGGGGGCCACAGGGAGAGGGGTGGCAGCAGGGCTCTGTTATTTCCCCCAGAGTCCCCCCAGGCGTGACCACGTTCAGGTGACATTTCCTTCGTGCCTGGCCCGCTTCTGTGGGACATTTCTCGGTCAGCAACAGAGAACGGCCTGGGCTCTATTTATACCCCACCCTGGAGCCGGGTAAAAATATCCCCGGCGTGTTTGGCAGCCTGAAGGCGCTACTGTAAATCCTCCCTGTCAGCGAAATCCCGCTCGGAGGGAGCCGCGGTCCCGCTGGGAAAGGAGGCGCTGGGGAAGCCCGGGGGCATCCGTGAGGCTGGACCCCGAGTGCAGGAGGAAAGGGATGGAGTGAACCCATGGAGAGGAGCTGGCAGCGTCCCTGTGTTCCCAAAAGCCGCCTGGGAAGCAGAGCAGGAGTGTCAGATTGCTCCTGAACCGGGATTAAAGGCCATCCATCCATCCATCCATCCATCCATCCATCCATCCATCCCTCCCTCATCCATCCATCCATCCATCCATCCATCCATCCATCCATCCATCCATCCCTCCCTCATCCATCCATCCATCCATCCATCCATCCATCCATCCATCCATCCCTCTCGCAGAGCCGCTGCCGGAACCCGGGGCTGCTGCCGCCTGACTCAGCTCTCTCTGCCGGGCTATTAATAGCCCCGCTCGGCTCGGCCCGGCGCTAATTGCAGGTTAATCAAGAGCCGGGGAGGGGCTGTCCCGCATCCCCACCCGCGGCTGCTCCCTCCCCGCCCCGGGATGCGGGAACCGCCCGGTCCCGCTGCCCCCAGCCCCGGGGGTTCCACGCGGTCCTGGCGTTTTCCACCTCCATCCCACGGCCTGATAGGGATCTGGGGGCTCTTCCCAAGGCCACTGCTCAGGGACAGCCTGGAGCTGTCCCCCTTGCTGTCACTGGGATGCTCGCGGTGGGAAATGCCGAGCAGGATGCTTTTTCCTGGCGGGATTTTCCCTGCAGGACTCGCGGCTGGGATGGGGAACAAGAAATGTCCCCGCATCTGCTGTCCCCTCCCCACCCCAGGGGGTTCCCACTGCCCGCACCACACAGGGTTAAAACCTTCGGGCTTTTCCAGTGGGGTTGTAGGAACAAGCCCAGCGCCAGGAGCTGCCCACAGACCCTGCAGGTGATTTTTTGGGATGCCATTGTCCCCAGGGCAGGGACAGTGTCTCTCAGGGACACACCCAGGCTGCTGTGGGGCCAAGAGGAGCAAATTAAGGTTTTGGTGAAACCAAGAGCTCTGACCCCACTGCAGGGACTGTCCCACTGCCCAGGCCATGGCATCGCTCCCATCCCACCTTCCCTGGCCTTTCCCAGCTCCAGGAATCCCCCTAACCTAACCCAGCCCCTCTCAGGTGCAGCTTTCGGGCCGTGGCCTGAGCTCAGCCCCAGGTCAGGCTCTGAGTTCAGCTCTGAGCTGTCCCCAAACAGGGTTAAGTGGCTTTTTTGGCCCCATGGGGAATTAAGGGCGCTCAGCATCCCGGGGCACAGAGGGCACGGGGACAGGGCACAGAGGGCACGGGGATAGGGACAGGGCATGGGGATAGGGACAGGGCATGGGGACAGGGACAGGGCACGGGGACAGGGCACGGGGTGTCTGTCACCCTCTGTCGCTGCTGTCCTTCCCTGAGTCCCCCCCGTGCTGCCCTCACAGGGCTGATCCCCTTTACAGACTTGGGGTGCCCTGACAGATGGAGGGATTTCATCCTGGAGAGGTTTAATTAAAGGTGCCCATCCCTGGACAAAGTCTGTGCTCACAACACCCCCAGATTCCCCAAAACAGAGCAGGACTCTGTGGGTTTTGGGGGCCACAGGGAGAGGGGTGGCAGCAGGGCTCTGTTATTTCCCCCAGAGTCCCCCCAGGCGTGACCACGTTCAGGTGACATTTCCTTCGTGCCTGGCCCGCTTCTGTGGGACATTTCTCGGTCAGCAACAGAGAACGGCCTGGGCTCTATTTATACCCCACCCTGGAGCCGGGTAAAAATATCCCCGGCGTGTTTGGCAGCCTGAAGGCGCTACTGTAAATCCTCCCTGTCAGCGAAATCCCGCTCGGAGGGAGCCGCGGTCCCGCTGGGAAAGGAGGCGCTGGGGAAGCCCGGGGGCATCCGTGAGGCTGGACCCCGAGTGCAGGAGGAAAGGGATGGAGTGAACCCATGGAGAGGAGCTGGCAGCGTCCCTGTGTTCCCAAAAGCCGCCTGGGAAGCAGAGCAGGAGTGTCAGATTGCTCCTGAACCGGGATTAAAGGCCACTGGCGCTGCTGTATTTTTAGCTTCGTGATCATCCTTTGAAAAAAAAAAAGTCCCTCATTGTGGCCGGTGGGATGAGAGAGGAGTTGGGAGCTGCCCCAAGCTCGGCCCCGCTGCTCTTTATAGCCCGTGCTCTGGCCACGGGGAAGGTCACGGTGACCCGGCAGCGCTGTCACCTCACGGGGACCGGGGATTGATCCATCCCTCATCCCTCCATCCATCCATCCATCCATCCGTCCGTCCATCCATCCATCCATCCATCCCTCCATCCCTCATCCCTCCATCCATCCCTCCATGATCCACCCATCTATCCATCCATCCATCCATCCATCCCTCATCCCTCCATCCCTCCATCCATCCATCCATCCACCCCTCCCTCATCCATCCATCCATCCCTCCCTCCCTCATCCCTCCAGATGGGGAATTAAGGGTGCTCAGCATCACGGGGCACAGAGGGCACGGGGACAGGGACAGAGAATGGGGACAGGGCACAGAGGGCACGGGGACAGGGACAGGGCATGGGGACAGGGACAGGGCACAGGGACAGGGCATGGGGACAGGGCACAGGGACAGGGCACAGAGGGCACGGGGACAGGGACAGGGCATAGGGACAGGGCACAGAAGGCACGGGGACAGGGACAGGGCATGGGGACAGGGACAGGGCATGGGGACAGGGCACAGAGGGCACGGGGACAGGGACAGGGCACAGGGCCCTGTCACCTCCAGCAGTGATGAGCAGGGATTGCATGCACCCATCCCAAAATCCCAAACACAGCACTGCCTTCCAGCTGTGGAGGTGTCTGAGGTGCAGCAGCAGGAGTTGCTGTTTCCCATCCCCCGGGAGCAGCTCTGGATTTCAGGGATTTGCACAGAATAAAAGCAGAAACCTGGACCAGCAGCTTTAGTACTTGAAAATTTTATTTTCTCAAATGAGCACCAACACATATTGTAAATATGACAAACAATACGCCTCCCTCTAATACTGAAGAACTATATACAATGTACAAATACATGAAAAGGTGAAAACCAATTATTTGAAAACAAAACAATTGCATTTATGACTGAAGCAAATGACCTGAAAGAATATGCAAAAAAAAAAAAAAATTAAAATAAGATCAAAGAAATAAAAATATACACAATTTGTAAACACAAGAGCATCCATAGACAGGCTGGTATTGGAAATATTGTCCTTAGTTTTGTCAGTGGGGAAAGCATTCCCATTTCCTTAGGAAGAACAAAACAAAGGATACACACAGTTGTAACGATGAGAACAGCTTATTTGTGGTTGTACCTTACACAATGCCATTCTGCTTGCATTTAAATATGTTGATTCTTTATTTATTTATTTTTCTGAATTCAAGATGATTTCGTTTCCCCTCTTCTGCTTGTTCTTTTTCACCAGGATTTCTGCAGAAAATCTCTGTCTAACCTGATTGTTTCTGAGCACTGAGGCCTCTCCCGTGGTGGGAAGAGCTCCTTCCCACTGAGCTGAGCTTGGTGTTTGGTGTCCCCTCTTCATCCCAAAACTGCTTCACCTGGAAGCTCCTCCCAAAGCAGGGAAGTGCAGTGAAATGCATGATCCACACACTCTCACAGAGCAGTCAGAAAAATGCACACAGAGAGAGAATTCTCACTTGATCATCACGAGAACAGCGGGGTTCATTTCGCAGGGGTGGTTTTGTTCCTCTGGGCTTTGAAGTCGTGTGCACCAAACCCAGGGAATTAAAGAACTGCAACAGTTCCTGAACAGCTCCTTGCTCAGCAAAACACAGTCCAGTGGTTTGTGCTGTTGGTCCACTTTGGGATAAACAAGAGACCAAATGAAATAAAAACGAAGGAGGGTGAGAAGGGGGCAGATTAAAGACAGAAAGGAGAACAAAATAAATGAACTTTACTGCCAAGAGAGGTAAACTTTTACTCTAATTTGTTACGTAGCAGCCTGGTTCAAAAAAATAAACAAAACAAAACAACAACGAAAAGAAACTCCCCTCAAAAATAAAACCAGGATCCAAAGATTTGTGGTTTGGGTTAAAATCAACACTGGGTTCAAAGCTCCATCCCTGCTGCCCGAGGCTGCAGCTCCTGTCCAAACCCAACTCCTGCAGCTCCAGACCTGCTGCTCTCCAGCCAACCCTGGTGCAAGGGGAAACTCCAGGCCTGGATCCTCCACACCAGGGACAGGGGGAGCCCAGGGGATTCCTGCTGGGAGCAAAGGGGATCTGGGAAAGCCACAGGGGAACCGGAGCCCTCCTGAGTGCCTGCAGCCCCTCCAGCACAAATATCCCCCCTGGGGGCTGCTGTCCCCAGCCCAGCCACCAAATCTGTCCCCTCCCCTGCCACATCCACAGGAAACACGGATCCACTTCAGAGGACAACGTAAATGATGGGTTTTGTTTCCCTTTAAACATATTTTCCAACAAATACAGAAGGAAACAGGATCGTCATAAACAACAACAACAACAAAAAAAGTGCTCTCAGGGAGGGGCTCTGAGAAAACAGCACCAAATATATTATTTCTTTAAAAAAAAATTAAATATTATTTACAAAAGTATATTTCACAAGGTAACGTCTGGGGGTTATTTTTTTTCTGCCTTGTATATATTATCATCTGAATATTTCTTACAGGGGTCAGGATTTCACACCAGAGCAAAAACAATTTAAAACTTAATCAAGTCTGAGCTTTGGGGTAGAGGGGGGGATGTAAACTCAAGGGTGCTCACAGCTGCCCAGACACGAGGCTGGACACCAAAAAAAGGAGGAAATCTCACTGCTGTCCGTGTTTTCCCCAGGCTGCTGCCCGTGGAAAGCAGCTCCCATGGGCCACACCTCCACTTCTCCTGGGAAAAGGCCCCACCTGGCTCAGCTCAGCAGAAAAGTTCTTTGGTTATCTCTGAGTGTGTCACTCTGTGTCACCAGCACAGCTCCCAGATTCCTGCCAGCCCCCAGCTCCCAGGGGGATCAGCAGGCAGCCAAAGCTCTTCCTGCTCCCTGGACACACACAGGAGCTGCACAAGGACAGTTTCTCCTCTCCCACCTGGGCAGGACAGCACAGCCACTCCCCAGGGAGTTCTCTGGCTGCTGGGGACAGGCACAGCCACACACACTGGGCTCCACCAGGGCTCAAGGCTCTGAGCACCAGACTGACAGGACAAAACCAATTAAAAGCAGATTAAGACCTCGCCCTATTCAAGCTTGGACTGGTTGTCATTACAAGCCCAACACCTGTGACCAGTAAAAACCAGCCAGGTCTGATGGGGCATTGTCCTTTTCTGTCCCAAATGAAGGGATAAAACCATTTCCAGCTCTCTGGAGCTGGCATTTCTCAGAGCAGTTCTCTGCACAGCCCTGCCTTTTATTTTGCTTTTTGATCAGCAGTCACTCCAAATACCAACATCAAACCATGAGCCCTGTGTGCTCTTCTCAGCCTCACAGGGTTTGGGATGATCCCTTACCTCTCCCAGCTCCTTCAAAGGCTCTGTGCAGACTAAAGAGCTCTTTGAAGAACAGGAATTACTTCCCACTATCAAAACCCAATAAACTGCCATGGATCCTCAATGAAAGGACAGGGAATGGCACCGGGGCAGTGCCAGAGCCCACAAGACAGCAGGTGCTGTGGAATTTTTGATTTTTGCTGGATTTGTCACAGAGGGAATGTGGCTGGCAGAAGCAGAGACAATCCAAAACAAAAGCTGAAGCAATTGTTACACAGCCAGAGCAGGAGGGTGAGGGCAGAAGCCACCTCTGGACAGGTTGGTCACAAACTCCATCCCCTGCAGGAGCCAACTCCACCTCATTTCTCCAAGGCTGTCAAGAACAGAGCTTTGAGAGAGAGAAAAAAACCAACCTTTGCTTCATCAGGTTTGGCTTTTAGCACAAGGATCCAACCCTAAATTCCAGCCTGATCCTTAAGGACAGTCTCTGTTCCCATTCCCTGCCAAGTGAACATCCAATGACTCCTCCAGAGCCCCCTGGAATCTCTCGGGGCTGGGGGCCAGTGAAGAAAGATCACAGCTCCAAAGCTTCTGTTTCATAAGGAGCCACCACGCCCTGCACAACACGCTTTCCTTCTGGATTAAGGAAGATTTCCCCCCATGGATTAACCTACTTGGAAGAATTCTGCCAACAAAAAGAAAAAAATTCACTCGGGGAGAGACAAAACGAACTCAGCTCCATAGTCCTGGGTTATGCACCAGCTGGACTGCTGCAGAGCAAACTCCTCATTTCATTTTGGCCTGACACACAGGACACCCCCTCCCCACATCCCCTCGGGAATCACCAGGGACAAATGGAAATGGGAAGGACTCGCTGTCCCTTGCAGTTTTGACACCCACATCTCCCCTCAATAGATCATTCCAGGGGTGGTGGGAAGATGTTGAATTTCTTTTATTCTTTCCCATTCTCCCCGTGCCTGCAAAATGGGTTTCTGGGAGTGGGAAAAGGGGGGGCAGTTTGGGGAGGATACCTCAGGGCTTGAAATATCCACCTGTGCAACACCACTGCCAGCAACTCAGCTCCCTCCTCGCCCCATTTCTGTGCCAGGCCCCCCCAGGGCAGCCTGGCATTCCAGGAAAATGTTCTGTAACAGCATTTTCCTCCTTGCACTTGTGAAAGATTGGTAAAACACCACCAAGGGTGCTCAGGGGAGGCCAGGAAATCCAGGGTACCCTCTGTCACTGCGTGTCCCCATCCTCCTCTATGGAATTTCCCCCTCCTTGCCTCACACGTGCCTTTTTTCACCCCTCCACATTTTCTAGGCTGCAGCTCCAGCCTCCTCGTGCCTGAAGTGGTTTTCTCCTCCTCTCTGAAGGGCTCACGAGTGAGGATTTGGTTTCTCCAGCCGTGGGGACGCTCCCCAGGGCCACGCTCCACTGGGACATTCAGCCTCCCTACCCTGAACCAGCCAGAAAAAGGAGAGGCAGGGAATCTCTCCAGCCTCCAGGCCCTGCCCCCTCCAACAAGGAGTTCATAAATAGCAAAGGAAACACAGATTGTGGGGGGAACTGGTTCTGCCTCGGGCTGAGGCTCCACCGATGGATTCGGAGAGAAAACGCAGCCGTGAGGTAATTTCTGTCCTTTCAGACAAGGAGATATTCCTCTGTCCTTTTTAGACAAGTGGATATTTCTCTATCCATTTCGACAAGTGGATATTTCTCTATCCATTTAGACAAGTGGATATTTCTCTATCCATTTAGACAAGTAGGTATTTCTCTGTCCATCTGGACAAGGAGATGGTTTCAAGCCTTGCTCGCCCAGGACTGAAAGGAGAACACAGCATCACCCTCCGACGGCTCCCCTGCCGGCCCCACTCCCCACCCCTCTCCCACCTTCTCCTGCCCACACCTCGGGGTCTTCCTCCCCCACCTGGGAGGTGCCAGGAGAGCCCAGGTCAGGCTGGATTGAGCACTGGGCACATGGAATGGCTGTCGGGCATTCGGTGCATTCTCTGAGCCAACGCCAGAACAGAGAGAGAAGCAGCCAGGGTCAACTCACAAACAGATACAAAGCAAAGAGACAGAGAGACAGAAATTTAGAGGCCAGTCACCAATAAAGATGGAGAAGGGTGTGAAGATGCTCCTGGATTGCAGAGCCTCTAAATGCATGGAACCAAGCGTTCAGTCACTCTCTCACTCTTGGGTATAATGTTCAGATGGCATCTCGTGCACGCTGCTGGGGCTGGCCCTGCACTCAATCCCAGCCATTATCCTTGATCATGTGAGCTAGTTCAATGATGTATTTGCCTTCTTTATACTTCTGGCTGCTTTCAAAAGCGTGTTCCTAAAATGAAACCAGAAGCAGAGTGAGATTGAGGTGGAATTTGGGTGGGAATCACGTCATGGATCAGATCTGGGAATGCTGGTGCAAGTCTGAGCCTTGCCCACAGAGACAGAGTCAACTGCAGGTCTTCCTGTTGGCTCTCAGGAAAATTGGGAAGGAAAAAATCTTAAATTCTGCTTCTGGAGTCCCAAATCCTGCTTCTGAAATATTAAATTCTGCTTATGGAGTCATAAATCCTGCTTCCAGAATCCCAAATCCTTCTTCTGCAATCTTATATTATGCTTCTGAAATCCCAAATCCTGCTTCTGAAATCTTAAATTCTGTTTATGGAATCTTAAATCCTGCTTCTGGAATCTTAAATCTTGAGACTGGAATAGTAAATCCTGCTTCTGGAACCTTATATAATGCTTCTAGAAAACTAAATTCTGATTCTGGAATATTCAGTCATGCTTCTAGAATACTGAAGCCTGTTTATAGAACCTCAATCCTGCTTCTGGAATCTTAAATTGCTCTTCTAGAATCCTAAATCCTGCTTATGGAATCTTAAATCATGCTTCTAGAATACTAAATTTTGTTTCTAGAACCCTAAATCCTGCTTCTAGAACATTAAATCCTGCACCAGTTCAGACACTGGTGACAACGTTTGGACAAAATGGTGTGGGCCTCCAGAAGCAGAAATTAGGAGGCAACATTGGATTTTATTGGAAGGTAATTGAATTTTTGAAGAGCAAACAGATAAACTCGTGTTCAACAGCATTTCCAGTGGGAAGGACACAGGATTAATGGAGCATTCCATTATTAACCTTGATAACATCTAACAGAATAATAGGAAAAAAGTGTCAACCACAGGACTGAAGTTATCCTCATTTATGTTAAAGCTCACTGAGGGGCACCCACCAAAACCAGGTGTAAATTCACTGCAGGTCTTCCTGTTGGCTCTCAGGAAAATTGGGAAGGAAAAAATCTTAAATTCTGCTTCTGGAGTCCCAAATCCTGCTTCTGGAATATTAAATTCTACTTATGGAGTCATAAATTCTGCTTATGGAGTCATAAATCCTGCTTCCAGAATCCCAAATCCTTCTTCTGCAATCTTATATTATGCTTCTGAAATCCCAAATCCTGCTTCTGAAATCTTAAATTCTGTTTATGGAATCTTAAATCCTGCTTCTGGAATCTTAAATCTTGAGACTGGAATACTAAATCCTGCTTCTGGAATATTAAATTCTGCTTATGGAATATTAAACCCTGCTTCTAGAATCCTAAATCTTGAGACTGGAATACTAAATCCTGCTTCTGGAATATTAAATTCTGCTTATGGAATATTAAACCCTGCTTCTAGAATCCTAAATCTTGAGACTGGAATAGTAAATCCTGCTTCTGGAACCTTATATAATGCTTCTAGAAAACTAAATTCTGATTCTGGAATATTCAGTCATGCTTCTAGAATACTGAAGCCTGTTTATAGAACCTCAATCCTGCTTCTGGAATCTTAAATTGCTCTTCTAGAATCCTAAATCCTGCTTATGGAATCTTAAATCATGCTTCTAGAATACTAAATTTTGTTTCTAGAACCCTAAATCCTGCTTCTAGAACATTAAATCCTGCACCAGTTCAGACACTGGTGACAACGTTTGGACAAAATGGTGTGGGCCTCCAGAAGCAGAAATTAGGAGGCAACATTGGATTTTATTGGAAGGTAATTGAATTTTTGAAGAGCAAACAGATAAACTCGTGTTCAACAGCATTTCCAGTGGGAAGGACACAGGATTAATGGAGCATTCCATTATTAACCTTGATAACATCTAACAGAATAATAGGAAAAAAGTGTCAACCACAGGACTGAAGTTATCCTCATTTATGTTAAAGCTCACTGAGGGGCACCCACCAAAACCAGGTGTAAATTCTTAATGAAAATAAAATTACATTAAAGCTGATTCTCTAAATGCAACACACACAAGGCAGCAGGAAAACAAGATGGTCACGGATGAAAACCTGCATTTTGGGCTCTCAAAATGACCCTTCCACCCCCTCAGCTGGAGCAGAGCTGCCCCAGGGGCAGAGGCAGGGACACAAATACTCACATATTTCCAGCCCAGCGTGGTTTTGCAGTTTTCACAGTAAATATCTGCCACGGCGTGCAGTCCCGTTAACAACACCCGCTCCTCTGCAGGGCCACAGCCCACGTTAACTCTGGGACAAAGCACACGTGCTCCCCATTAGTGCCCTTCCACGTCAGGATGCTCCAAAAAAGCTGACAATGATTTCATTGCAGTGTTTGAAAACACGAGCAGGAGGTTCTGAGTTTCCCAGCTGTGCCCAGAACAACTCCAGAGCAGAATGAAAAGGTAAAATGGGATTTTTTATTCAACTAAAAAACTCAATGAAAGCTTTGAGCAGGAGATTAATAACACTCTAGTCACTTGTGCTAATTAGGCATTTGAGAGAGATTTTCATTCTCAAAATTGATCGTACGGTACTTTTACTTTCCCAAATGGAAAATTGAAAAATGTGACTGAAATCAGCCATTGTGCTGAAAGACAGAGCAGCAGTGACCTCCCCAAAACTATTTCCAGTCACTGGGAAAATTATACTCAGTTTTTATGAAGTGCATATTTAGATATCATCTATCTCCACATTTAGAGAACTCTGGTTCTCTGGTCCCACTACATCCTGGGAGAGGAGAATGACTCAGCCATTAGCTCTGATTCCTCAGGCTGGTGACGAAAAAAATCACCTTTTCCTTGCTGCTTATCTGAAACCCCTACACGACTCCAAAATGAATCAGGGGCTGTTTCTGCCTCTTCCTCCAGCCATGTGCAGGAAGCTCCCAACTCCCAGGCAGAGGTTTTCTGAAGGAAATGGTTTTTTTTTTCCCTTTTCCAGGAGGGTTTTGTTAAATCCCCCCGCGCGCGCTGGGTACTCACACGGAGTTGAAGAGGTACGCTCGTCCTTGGCTGCCCTGGAAGGACTGCAAGGCAAGAAAACAAAGCTCAGTTGGCTGCTTCAGAGGAAAGAGGCAACTGTTCTGCAGCTCCAAAGCTGCCCTTTCCACAGGACACACCTGGAATTCCCAGTGTTTTCATACAGGCCCAGTGAGAGTTGAGTTTTCTCTCTCATGTCCCAGGAAATCTCTTTTCACCCTTGTGGTGTTTATGAACTTCACTCAGCCTCACCTGAAGGCTGCAGAAATGGGGTTGAATCTCTTTTCAAACTGCACTTGCACATGAATTTCTCCTTGGGAATTGCAGAGTGAGATGCTGAACTGAGCTGGGGGATTGGGATGTGTCTGTGCCAGGAGCTGGGCACACAGACACAGCTCCAGGCACTCCACAAAAGGTGTGTGCAAACCTCACCTCCCACTGGGACATCCTCGGGACTGGGACTAAACCCAGCAGGATGGAGGTGAACACAGGCAAGAGAAGCACAGAGCAGCCAGCCCAGCCCAGCCAGCCCAGGCACATCCCCAGGAGCTGAGAGGAAGGCAGAGTTTGGGGGGGATCAGGGCAGTGCCAGCCTGGCAGGACCCTGCAGGCATTCCCAGCACATCCCAGTGTGCCAGGTCTGTGCCATCTCCCACTGCAGGCATTCCCAGCACATCCCAGAGTGCCAGGTCTGTGCCATCTCCCTGTGACAGTGCCAGGCACCAAGTGCCACCTGCATTTTTAATGTGCTTTGACAGGCACACACTGAATTAAACATTTGGTGCTTGTGAGCAAGGGCAGGGCTGGCTGCACACAGGTTACCTTGTGGGACACCTCAGGGAATGTCTGCACTGAGGGACAGGGGAAGTCAAAAATCAGCTTTTCTGGACCATTTACTGCTTTACTTTGCACCTCACCAGGAACCTTGGAATGTTTAGTGGTTTTCTTAAAACCTCAGACCAAAAACCCTTAAAAGGAGGGAGAGAATTTTGAGGGAAAAGAGAAACATTCATGTTTTACCTCTAACAATGGTCATTTATTTGGTCAAGAGCAGCCCCACATCATACAAAACAATCTCTGGGGGGTCCCTGCCCTCCTTGGGCTGTCCCCTTCCATCACCTGCCCAACTCCTCGTGGAGAGGCAGCCAAAGCCCTGCCAGCTTCCTTGGGAAGATCCCCATTTGCAAAAGGATCCTTTCCATGGAGCAGAGGCACCTCAGAGGGCAAAAATGCCACGGGGCAGGGAGCCACAGCCAGCAGTGCCAGCTGCCTGTGAGGTCTGCATGGCAGCAAGGGCTCTGCCAGCCACAAATCCCTGCCTGGCACACAATTCCCTTCGTCCTGGAGGGATAACTGATCTCCAGAGGAATCTGAAGCCCAATATTAGTTGCCACCCAGGGCACAGAAGAGCTCCTGTGGATGCAGAGAGGATGCCTGAGGCACTGGGATATCTCTTTGACTCAGACAAAAGCAGTGCCCCGAGGAATGCCTCTTTTCTTGGGGAGCAATTAAACAGGACACATGGCTGGAGCATGTTTGTGTAATTGCATTTATTAGAGAAGCTTCTTTTAATCCCTCTGCAGCTCTGTGCTCCTGCTGCTGCCAAAGCCACCCTGCACCATCCCAGGGAGCTGGGGGCAAAGTGGGCACCCAAAGGATGATTCCCTGCTCAGAGAGGAGGGTCCAAGCCAGCCTGAACAGGAGGGCACTGCCTGTCCCTGCTGCCATGGGAAAGGCTCAGGGATGAAGCACAAAGTCCCACAGCCACGTCTGTGCCACCAGAGGAAAATGCAAGCAGATGGAGCTTTCTCACCATCCAGTCCTTCCCAGGAAACACTTCTCCAAAAACACCCAAGTGACTGAGTTTGCCAGTAACAGCAACTGTGGGAGCAGAGTTTTTATTGGTACAGAAATAGGATTTTCTGTGCAAAGGTCTGTCTTTAATAAACAACAAACCCAGTCCCATCAGCTGTGCTGGGGCTCACTGGACATTGTTCCACTCCCAGGGACAGCAGCATCCTTCCAGAGCTGCCTGCCCTTCCTCCCAGCTCAAACCAGTGCTTGAGGGTATCTAAGGGTGGTCACTGGAAAAAAAAATCACATTATTTACCCCCTGCCCAAGCAGAGTTTTTAACAAACCACTGCTCAGCTTTCAGTGCTGTCTCAACAGTTACCCTCCAGCCAGCAAAGGATTTGGCAAAGCATATAAAAATCAGGAAGAGAAGTCTGGTAACCACAAGTTCCCCAGTGCATTTGTCCTCTGCTGGCTGTGTCTCTATAAAGGTGGCACAGGCAGCTTTTATCTGGGTGCTGTAACCTGAGCATTTCCTGGAGATGTTCCTGCTCTTTGGCACACCAGAAAAATTGGCATATGCTGTAATGGGAACTACAAAATCAGAAAAAAAACCCCAAAAAAACAAAACAGGTTTATTTATACACAAGCAGATGCTCCTGTATTTGTTTTTGCTGTTTTGTTTGTTTTTTTAAGAGACACACAAAGATTTCCACAACACACTTGATCTGCACTGAAGTGACAGCCAGCAGCCAGACCTACTTTCTGTGCTCTGCATTTTCCCTGTGCAGATTCTCCTGATAACACACTCAGAGGTGCATCTCAATCCCCCTCCCACTGAAACCCAGAAACAACAGCTCCTGGCATCACTTTCCAGCTGAAAGAAATGCAAAGGATCTTTCTGTTCTTGTTTCCCACTGGAAGCCCAAGCTCCACGTGTTTTTCCCTGCCCTGCTCACGCTCAGGGTCTGGCTGGGAACACACCTGGATGTGCCAGCAACACAACCAAACCTCCCCACCCTGTCTGAGCCCCCTGAAAAGCCACCTCGAGCTGCTGGGATTGGAGATGAACCAGCTCAGGAACCCTCCCCACTCCTGGGTGCTCAGGAGAGAGGCATCCCAAAGCTGCAGGGCCCAAGGAATGCTGACCAGCTGGGAAGCAGAGCCCGGAGTCAGCACTTTGGAGAGGATTCTCTCTCCTCTCACAGCAGAAGCTCCATGTTAAGATGCTTTGGCAGCTGCTCTGGGTTAAGAAGCTCCTGCCACCCAATTTGCAGCCACTCTATGGCCCCTCAGCTGTGCTGGTCCCAAATTAGAGCAGTGAAATAACTGTGTGAAAAACCAGATGTTTTCTGAGGGAATGGCTTTTCCCTCTTTGTTAGCCCGTGAAAGGACACAGGAGTGCTTGTGGGGCAGACACAAGCCCTGGGGAACAGGGAGCTGTCTCAAAGTGCTGGCAGAGAGGCAGAGCACAGAACTGCAGCTCTGGTGGGAGACTGAGCCTGCAGAGAGGCCCTTGGGCTTCACTGATGCTGCTGGAGCAGCCACAGCCAGCTCCTGCCCAGCAGGGATGGGGCCAGCCTGCAGGACCATGAACCTGCCCTGCTCAGCAGCCTTGGGAGCTGTTTGGGTAAATCAATTTATCCTCTGCTCTGGGTGCCCTTGGCAGAGCCATGCAGGGAAGGGCTGTGCCTCCCCACCAGCCCTGTCCCAGCTCCAGACCTTTGCTCTGGCACATTCCCCTCTCTGCTGACTGCAGACACAGGAGGGAGTTCTGACATTCCACCAGGAATGTCAGAGTTTGTGCCAGGGAAAGGCACAAACTCCACAGCACCTGCAGCTCCTCTCTCACAGCACAGCCCACTCAGCAGCTCCACTCTCTGAACAGATGACAGGATTAACACCCCAAGTCTTTGTGGTGCTGTTTGACAATAGGCTGAACACAAAAAGAGCTGCTGGAATCATCTGGAAAAAGAGGAAGCACTTGCCAGGGCTAAATGGCTGCACGGTGATGCTCGTTCCCTGCAGACTGCAGCAGAGAAAATCCTGCTCACCTACATCCAGCTGGCAGCCTTGGAACAACCCAATAAAACAGAAATGAAAAGGCAGCTGGTCCCAGAGAGGTCCAAGAGGGAAAGGGAACAGCGTGTGCCCCTTCACAGGCTGCTCCTGAGATAATTCCACTGCAGGGATGCAGAGGGAGCTGAGGGTGCTGGGCAATGAGGGGTGGCAGTGTCAGGGGAAAAACAAGCACAGGAACCAGGATTTTCCTAAAAGAACATGTTCCCTGTGCTATCCCCACAGGGCAGAGTGGTGCACCGAGAGAAGGGATGTTACAAACCCTTGGGCACTGAATCTGTGCCTGAGGAATCCACACAAGGACTCTCCAGAGAGCTCTGGGGTCACTGATTTCCCAGCTTTGGGGTCTGAGTTACTGCAGCCACAGCACAGCACTGTCAGATTTATCTATTCCCACTGCTGATCTAACCCTGAAGCATCCAAGGAGGAGAGGTTCTCATAAAATACAGCTTGAACAGGGAGAGGAGGCCTTTAAATAACACAAAATGTGGTGTCAATATAACCTGACAGGAGTGTGAGCACCAAGATGTGCCCCAAACCCAGGTTTCCTTGTGCTCATCTTAATCCCAATTCCCACCTGCTGCTTTCCAACATCCCACACCAAGCTCGCCCTTCAGGGCATCTTCCAAGCCTGACTGAACTTAATTTCACTAAAAAGACGAGCCCTAGAATGTGTAGCAGGGAAAAAAATGGAAAATAAAACCTGTGCAAATTCCTGCTGCGGGTTCCAGGCTCTCCTTTCCAACCATCCCCAACATCACACTCCAGCATTTCCCAGGGGAGCAGGAGTTCAACTGCTTGGTCCCTGAACATACAGATCCCACAGAAACCTCCTCAGGCTCCATTAATCCCACCTTGCTCTCCCCACAGAAGGGGCAGGCCATGATCAGATTAAACAGATTCAATTTTGCTCCAGTGCCACCAGACACAGACCCACGCCAAGGGAACAGCTTCCACTACTGCACCTCGTGCCCAGATGTGACCTTCCCCTGCTCCAGCTGCATTCCTGAGTTTTAATTGACTTTTACCACGGGTCCTTAATGCTATTTAAAGCCCAAAGTCGATATGGAATTAGTGGACCGAACTCATCTCTGAAATAATTCAATTAATTCAGCATGGCCTTTATTCCCCTGCAGTTTGTGTTGCTGTGCAAAAGCACAGGGAACAACAAGGATTTGCTGCATTCCATGCCCAGAACAGCTCCAGATTTTGTGGCTCAGGTTATGCAGGAAGGTGCACAGATGAAAGGATTTTTGCCTGGTTTTATTCTGATAGGAATATCATTGCAAATTTTTATTCTGCCTCCCAGGTGTTGATCCAACCCCCAGCCCTACTCCAACCTACAAGAATCCTTGTGCTCTGAAATCCCAGTGTTCCAGTGCCACACAACAGCCTCCTGATCCCTAAAACCCTCAGGCAAATTTAAGGAATGGTTCATTTTAAAATTCTTTTCAATAAGGACTTTTTTGATCCAGTTTAGTTTGGTTTTCAAAGGGAGATTCTCTCATCCTCTCACATTTCTGGGTGCTGGAGCCAAGAAAAATCCTCATTTTCACAAGATTCCCCAAAAATGCTGAAATATCATGAAGCACAGTGGACAGGCAGCATTATCCCTGGAATGTCAGTGCTGCCCAGGAAGATGGAGGGATTTAAATGGGTCAGGACCCAGGGGCACATTTCCAGTTATTAATCCAGACCCAGAGGGCAGGGCAGGGGATTTCTCTCAAAGGGGAGATTTTATATTCCAGTTGCAGAAGGGAGAAAAGAGAATTTCTTCTGGGGCTCTGCAATTAATGAAGAGCAGCACTCAGGGAAACACAAATCCCCTAAAATCGAGGGGGAGGCTTTTCCTCGAGCACTTGGATTTCTACCACAGATTCAGACACTGCTCTGCTGAGCTAAATCCTGAGCCAAACCCTAAAAAAATGCCAAAATTCACAAAACAGCTGCAAACTGGTCTCTGTCCCCTTGTCCCTGCCAGGCTGTCCTGACTCACCTCAAGCACAACACTGAATTCTCCTCCTGTTATCACAAGCCCTCTGCTATTCCCCCTCCTTCCTGAAGCCCTGGGCTCCTGGACTCTGTTCTTATTTATTTTTAAATGAGTTTCCAGCTCACAGACTTCAAAGTGAAATTTCAAAATGCAAATGGCTGAGGGCGCAAACTACTGAAGGCAAATAAAAAAAAAATACATCAGATTTATGACTTCTATAAAACTTCACAATATTTTGGGGCTTCTCTTGTGATTTCCACAGTCTCTGGTTGCTGCTGTGATTCAAAACTTGACTTTAAGATGAAAAAGGATGGAAATACAGCGGGGAGAAAGAGCAGATGGAGTGTTTACTTTTAAAAGCAATTACTCCAATTTATTTAGGGGCAGAGAAAAGCAGAGCAGGAATGTGTGAGTGTGAATCCCAGGAGAGCAGGGAGCCTGGGCACTGCTTAACCCTGATCCCTGCACTTCCATGGCTCATTCCCAACAGGCACCAAAAAACCAAACCAGCATTCCCAGAGCTGGGATGAGTTTGGCACCACTTACATCTGGCACACAGAAGAGAATTTTGTTATTTACTGTGAAAAACCACAGAAGGTGACAATGAAAGCCCTTTCTGGGTACACAGGGATGAAAAATGTAATTTTTGCCGTGGGTTTTATCCCCTCACTTTTGAGTGCTGCTGTTTTCCTCCAGGCTCAAAGCATCCACCAATCCAGTCATTTTAAAAAGCAGGGGCAGGGGGAGAATAAAGCCTTTTATTTCCACATTAATTATTGCTGCTGCATGGGTTTTGGAGATAAACACAGAGCTGGGATGGAAGATGGAAACTGCTAATGCAACAAGTTATTTAATTAGCAGCATAATAGTGAGTGTCCACGTATCAGTGGAGCACTGTTTACCATTAATGCAGCCCATAATAGCAGCAGTGCTGACACTGAGGGCAGACTTGCTTCTCAGCAAAAGCAGATTTGTCCAGGGCAGCAGCTCCCCTGTGTCCCTGCAGGGAGATGAAGTCACCAAACACCTCATGGCTGAGAATTTCACCATTTATTGAAATTATCATTCCCTTATTAATCCCTCACCTAAATCCTCAATATTTGTGTCTTGTCAAAAGAAGTTCTGCTACTAAAATTCATTTTATTACTGAGGATGTGTCCTCAGAGCTGAGCTGGAATCAGATTTTAATCCTGATTTTAAATCTCCCCATTCCAGGTACCCAGCCTCAGTTTCTACCTTTGTTATTGCTGCTTACCCTAACAGCTGTGATTGCCATGGTGCATTTTAAGAGAGGAGACTGGGCAGAGTTTCCTTATTGCCTGAGCTTCAATCCTGGCCCATTCCAGCCCTGCTGGATGAGGAAAAGCTGCAGAGGATTCCTGCAGGGATGTGCTGCTGGCTGCCAGACACAACAGCTCCCCCAAAGCACGTGTGAAGCCCTCAGACAGCATTTCCTGCTGCTCTAAAATAGAAATTATCCTCAGAGACTCCTCAGGGGTGTTGTCCCCAAAGGCAGCAGGTGGGAAAAGCCCCCCTGCACTGCCCCCATGGTTTTGTGTGATTAAATTACAGATTAAATCAGAGCTCTGTGTTGTTCCTGGGCTGCTCTTACAACCATAAATCAGATTAAAACCACACACCTGCAAGGGAAATTCCCAGGGCAGCTCCTCCCAGGAGCAAGCCCTGGGTTCTGCTGGAATTCCCTCCTTTTCCAACTGCAAGGACCAACAGCTGAAGCTCCCAGGAGGGCTCAGACCTCCCCAGCTCCCAGCTCCAGTTGTTCAGGATTTGCTGTTCAGGATTTGCAGCAGTTGCAGCAAAAACCCTGATGATTCAACTGTCCTTCCTCCCTGGCAGCTCCCTGGATAATAAATGGGAGCAATATTTTATTTATGCCCAGGTCATCAATTCTAAGGCAGAGGAAGCAGCAGATGAAAGGAGAGCTGTTTCCATGAAGAAAGTGATGGATTAGAAAAATCCATTTTTACCTTGTTCCTCCTCCTTGACAGGGAATTCTAAACCCCTGTGATTTATTACCTTTTTCCTCCTTCTTTTGGAACAGAACGAAATATTTTAAAAATCACACAGCAGTTAATTGCTGCATAAACACAATTATGCAAGGAGGTACAAATTGCCTTGGGCTTTTTCTATTAAACAACCATATCCTGACTAAATAAAACAACCTGATCCTGACTCTCTCCAATGCCATTATGGACAGCAGGATCTGAGGGAACACTTGTAGGGTAAACCCCAGAGGAAGCAATTCCACAGGACAGAAGGATCTAATTTAAGTGGCTGCATTATAGAATGGGCACCACAAATTCTCCCTGCCCAGCTCGGGTTTCACATCCTGACTTTTCCCTGCAAAGGGCACTCGTTGTTTGTTTATTCCCTCCCAAACACAGAGCTGGGGACTCAAATAACAACCCCAGACCCTCTGCCCTCCTCCCTGCCAACACCAACCTGCCTGGAAAGGGTTCTGGGAATGGATTTGCCTGGAAAAGTGGAATTAAGGCTGCACCTCCTGCTGAAAACGCTGGAGGAAAAGCTCTGATGACACATTGTTCTACTGAGCACTGAAATCCTCTCGACCTGCATTTAATTTTAAACTTCATGGAAGCCAAGAATTACAAGGTGCCTTCCCCCCTCACGTTCACAGCAGTGAAATGAGAGCTAAAAAATCTCATAATGACTTTTCCCGGAGCTGCTTTGCTGTTTATCACTTACTGCTTGAACTCTAATATTTGCAATTAAGAGCAAGCTCTGAATAATGCCTGGAAGTGGCAAATTCATTAGGGAACAAGAGCTGGAAAGCAGGATCCAAAAGCTACTGGACAGCTTCTAGAAATGTGCATAAAATGGGCAAATCTGGTGCGTGAAGAGCTCACAGCAAATAAATGAATAGAAGATTTCTGTGCAGTGCTGAGCCAGTGAGACTGATACAATTATGAAATGTGGGAGCTGAAAAGATGCTGCTGCAGAGTCTGAGGCTGCAACAATGAGAGCAGCTCTGTTTCCATCCCTAAAAAAGAGATCGAAATGCTAAAAATGTGGAAGAGAACCACAAAAATTATGTGAAACTGGAAAAACTCAGATTGCACCATGACAGAGCTGAATCTGTTTAGTCTGTCCAGAAACTGATCAAGAGTGACTTTGGTTACTGCAGACCTTTTATAGGAGAGGAGCAGGGACTGGAGATATATTTTATTAGCAAAAGAAATAAAATTATGGCCAATGACAAGAAGCACAAGTCAGACAAATCTAAATTCAAAGTCTCTGATTTTTAATAGTAAGGATGATTAACCACTGGAAAAAAATGACCAAAGGGAGCAGTGAATTTCTCCTCCTGAAGTCTTCAAATGGAGACTAAATGCTTTTCCTGAAAGAACTGCTGCAATCCTGGTGAAATCCACTGGCCCATGCCCAGAGGAGCTCAGGTGTGATGATGTGATGGCTCCTCCTGGCCTTAGGAGCTCATTACTGTGGGGCTGGGAACTTCAATTCATATTTTTGAAGGAACAAGATCTACTTTAAAGCAAGAATAAAATCTGTGTAATGAAAACCAAGAACTTCACCCTTGAGAAGGGAACAGCCCTCTCAGCTCATACACTGGTTTTTCCTGTGATGGAAATGCAGGATTTTCCTCAGACATGTCTTGGACACTTATTAAATGCCTCTTTTTCCATTAGGTTAAGGATTACCTCCTTGGAATTTCACATTTATTGTTCTACCTTGTGTGCATGTTGCCCCCACCCAGCAAATAACTTCACATCTTCAAAGTGAACTGAGCTACAAATATCAGCTGGTTCCTGAGAAGTAAAGCCCTAAAGAACATTAAACACTGCCTTGTCCACATGAAAGAAAGAAAAAAAGCAAAGAGCCAAACCAAAAACCCCAAAACCTGCTGCTCCTTTCACCTGCATGTGGTGCAGCAAATGCTCCCAAGCAGCTGAATTCATCCAGAGCTTCTGTGGAAGCACCAAAGCCTCAAATCCTTTTCAGATCCTCCAGCTGCAACATGGAGCAAAGTTTGATGCTTTCAGCGAGCCATAAATTTCCCCAGGAGCTGCTGAACCACCAGGCTCAGGCTCCAGCAGCCAGGAAAAAGAAGAGGCCACAAGGATTGGGAGGGAATTTTCCTGATCAGCCTCCCAACTCCCGACTGAGAAGATCAAAAAGAGCTTCTAAGTGCTCCCTCATTAACAACCCGGCCCCAAATGAGAAAGTCAGGCACACAGGAGTGCTGGGTTTTTCCTAAATTCTCAGCCTGGAGGAGCTGCAGCCTTTTGTGCTGAAGAATTTCCCATTCATGTTCAGCGAGGTTCCATGCAGACATCAAAGGAAAACATTAAATTTCCCCAGCAAGCCTCGGGCTAACTTCAGAGGATACATCACTGAGTAATGTTTAGCAGTTGGATCACAGTTAATTCAGGGAAAAAAAGAAACTGCAGGACGCCCACAAGACATTCTCCACATATTTCCATAATCGGGGACATTTCTGCTGAATTACTGCTCACATAGCACAAAAAATCAGCACCCAAGACACTCAGTGGCATCTTTGGCCTGGATCTTTCTGCTCTTGTTCCCATCCTCCTTTAAGGGCACCAAGTACATGTGGATTCCAACAGGAAGAGCTGAACTAACTCAGACTAGGTAGAAATCAGCATCACCCCTGCCAGTCTGAAAACTTTGTTTAACTTTACTTGTTAAATGTCTGTTTTGTTGGCTGTTCCCCTCAGGCCTCACTAGAAAATGATGTAAAAGAAAAACTCCTGTGTCTCCTTCCTGGAGACATTGATTATGGAATATATATTTTTCTCAAACATTCTAAAAACCATGGGATGTTGTGCCTGTAACAAGAAGTACCTTTCACTTATTTTTTTGGCATTGAAATATAATTTTTAAGTACAGTTGCCTGGCACGGTGATTTTGTTTTTACATTAAAATCAAAGAGGGCTGGGACACCCTGTACTAATTTGGAGGAGCAGACAGAACCTACTCCAAAACCTTCCAAGCAGACTGGACAAAGCAGCAGCAGCAATTCAGGTGGGGAAAAGGAGGAACAAAGACATGCAGTGACTTCCTCAAGGTCACACAGGAATCTGTTGCAGGGCAGGGTTGAGTTCCCAAAGTCTCAGCCCACTTATGCACTGGAAAAAGCAGTGAAACAAGAGTATGTACTAAATTTGGCACAGCCTTTTAAATGATGCATTGCTCCAAGGGAACAAGAACCTCCACTCATGCTAAGCCAGACACCAAAGGAACACAGAAAGGAAAACGACTCACTCCACCCAATTTATCTGATCACCTTAATATTTCCTAAGTCAATAAGGCCTTTCTTGGCCAGACAGTCCAACCTACAATTTAGATCCTGTTACAAAATCAGACACACTAAACCACTTTCTCCCTTAGGCTGCAAGAGATAAAAGGCCAAGTAAGCAACATTTTGGTAACTGGCTTCGTGTAACAGCTTTGGATTTTCTTAAAAGCCTCAGCATCGATTGTTTTCTTTAAATAGCAATGGTTTATTGAGAAACCTTCTACCCCTGTTAAAGCACAAGGTTTTCCTGAAGTAGAGAAGGGAGCAAAAACTGCCCTGCCAAGGCACATTTGTACAAGGGCTGTGGATACCTGGTGCTGGCAAAACACTTTGAAACCAGAGTTAAATTAACATTGAAGGGCTGAGAGGGGAAACTTGGGAGATGGAGAGGAAATGAAAGCATGGTCTGAAACAGAACAACCCTGGGATTCAGCTCCACTTGTGTTTCATCCAACAGCTCCAGCCAGTGCTGTAAGTTGTGAGCATCCAGAGGAGCTAAAAGCTGCTGGAGTGCAGAGCAGCCCAGCTCTGCTGTGGTCTCTGCACAGCTCGGGGCAAAAGGAGCACAGGAATTCATTTCATGGAGGCAAATCACCAGCACCCTGCTGTTACATAAAAGCCTGTTTTGTGGGGAATGTTTCCAAGGATGGAGTCATTTGGGCTGTTTGGATCCCATGGCACAGTCAGGTTCAGGATGAGCTGCAGCTGCTCCCATTTTTGCAGTTTCCCACTCCCTTTTCCATCCTCGTTCCTCCCTTTTTCTCTGCCACGTTTTCATGTGGGAAACCAGCACAGCAACTGCAGTGCCTGCTTCAGGGATGTGAACATAAGGCTGTCATGAAAGAACTGAAACATCTCCCCGAGCCCTTCTGCAAACTGAACTCAAACAGATAAAAAAACCACTATTTAAGTTTGCCTGGGAAAGTTCCTCCACATTTGGAAGCCCCTTGAGGCAGGGACTGCCCTTCTGTTCTGTCAAACAGCCACTTGTACAAGCCATGATTGCACAACTACTTTTATAAGGTTTCCAATTATACAAAGAATGTGTTTTTATTCATGTTTACAACCCTGAGAAACAAACCCTGAAACCCCAAACCCTTTGCATTCAAATTCCATGACCTGCTGCTGGCTCCACCAGCGATGTGGTCCCAACTATTAATTCACACCTTGGTCTAGAATGAGCTTTTAGAAGGAGCAGATCCCAGAGCACACTGGAGTTAACACTTCCAGAAGTCACATTGTGCTTCCCTCATTTCCATATTTTAGCAGTCAGCATTCCTGGGCAGCTTCTGCCTGCCTTGGGCTAAAGAAGCTCAAATTCCAAGCAGTTGGCAGTCCTGGCATTGCCCTGCTGGAAGCTACTTAACCTGCAAAGCTGGCTGCATTGGAGCATGGACATGGAACAAGGAGGGGAAGGAAGCATCAAAGGTGAAAGCACTGGGAATGTACAGCTTTGCTTTTCCTTGGCTGGGCACCAGCTGTGTCAAGAAACAAAAGCAGAGCACAAACTTTAATCTACTGTAAAAACAGCAAGTAAAACAAGCCTCTTTCCTCATCCAGTAAAGCACTTTCTGTGTCCCAACACAACATCCAGGGCACCAAATAAAAATGCAGGCAGTCATTTGCCCCATCTCAGCTGGGCACAGGAGCCTGGAGCCACCCAGCTGGCCCAAAAGGTGAAGCAGTTTCACCTCCAGGGCACAGATGCTGCCACATTTACATTTCAAACCCCTTTCCAAGGGGCACAGCTCCTCTGCCCCTGGTGCTCCAAGAAGCTGAACTATTCAAGCTGCACACACAGAGCTCACAGCACCATTTGCACTCAGCCCAGCTCATAAATCTCTGGCTGTGGCTGTTTTTTCTGAGCACAGATTTTAGAAGCTGAATAAACTTTACAGAACAGTTATTCCAAGGCAGCTGAGACCTGGGAACTCGGTGCTGACCACAGCCAGGCACTGCAGGCTCCAGCAGACCCTGGGAAGGTTTAGTTTTCCCACTTCAGAACAAGCTCCTCTTGCTGGCAGGCTCCTTTTGCATCAGAACATTTACTGGCTCTGAGAGCTTTTAATTTAGTTTATCCTAACACCCCCCATGAGTTGGAAGGGACTCATCAGGATTATTGAGTCCAACTCCAGCACAGGACACCCCAACAATCCTACCCTGTGCCTGAGAGCTCTGTCCAAATGCTTCTTGAATTCAGACAGACTTGGTGTTGTGATCAAACCCTGGGGAGCCTCTTTCAGTGCTCAACCACCCTGGGGGTGAAAACCTTCTCCTGATACCCACCTAAACCTGCCCTGACTCAGCTGCAGCCATTCCCTGGTCACGAGAGTGAAGAGATCAGTACACTTGTGAGGATGGTGAAGACCCCAAGCAGTTAACACAAAACCAGCAGCTCACAAATAGATCCTTTGGGCTGAGAGCCCGTTTTCCAAGGAGAAAAGGCAGCTGGATAAGGCCAAGCACTTCCACAGCCACTGATGTGCAACGTGAGGGAACCGTCTGCTCCAGGCAGCACCTACCTTGGAAATGAGCTCATCGTGGTTGGCCAGGTGAGCCCTGCAGTGGATGCAGCTGTAGGTCCTGTGGCACGAAGGCAGATATGCCTGGAAAGTTTTGGACCTTGTCATCTTCACCATTGGAGCCACTGAGCGCTGGCTGAAGTCGGGGGTGGCCCAGGAGGCGCTCCCGCAGGACGGGTCGCACGGGAAACAGCGGAACACGCAGGTAAAGGCCGTGGTTTGGCAGGGGATGGGTGTGTGGGGCAGGCTCCACACGCTGGTGATGCTCCAGAGGAAGGGATTTGGGCACAGGAAGCAGGGGGTTCCACAGAAACCTGCGGTGGAAAGCAGACACAACAGCTCCAGCAGACCCTGGGAAGGTTTAGTTTTCCCACTTCAGAACAAGCTCCTCTTGCTGGCAGGCTCCTTTTGCATCAGAACATTTACTGGCTCTGAGAGCTTTTAATTTAGTTTATCCTAACACCCCCCATGAGTTGGAAGGGACTCATCAGGATTATTGAGTCCAACTCCAGCACAGGACACCCCAACAATCCTACCCTGTGCCTCAGAGCTCTGTCCAAATGCTTTTTGAATTCAGACAGACTTGGTGTTGTGATCAAACCCTGGGGAGCCTCTTTCAGTGCTCAACCACCCTGGGGGTGAAAACCTTCTCCTGATACCCACCTAAACCTGCCCTGACTCAGCTGCAGCCATTCCCTGGTCACGAGAGTGAAGAGATCAGTACACTTGTGAGGATGGTGAAGACCCCAAGCAGTTAACACAAAACCAGCAGCTCACAAATAGATCCTTTGGGCTGAGAGCCCGTTTTCCAAGGAGAAAAGGCAGCTGGATAAGGCCAAGCACTTCCACAGCCACTGATGTGCAACGTGAGGGAACCGTCTGCTCCAGGCAGCACCTACCTTGGAAATGAGCTCATCGTGGTTGGCCAGGTGAGCCCTGCAGTGGATGCAGCTGTAGGTCCTGTGGCACGAAGGCAGATATGCCTGGAAAGTTTTGGACCTTGTCATCTTCACCATTGGAGCCACTGAGCGCTGGCTGAAGTCGGGGGTGGCCCAGGAGGCGCTCCCGCAGGACGGGTCGCACGGGAAACAGCGGAACACGCAGGTAAAGGCCGTGGTTTGGCAGGGGATGGGTGTGTGGGGCAGGCTCCACACGCTGGTGATGCTCCAGAGGAAGGGATTTGGGCACAGGAAGCAGGGGGTTCCACAGAAACCTGCGGTGGAAAGCAGACACAACACTCAGCTCGCTGTCGCAGAGCGCAGGGGGATTTAGGGCTGGATTTAGGAGCAGGAGACAGGAGTGATGGCCTGGGATTAGATCAGCAGCACAGACCTTTATTCACTTGCTGGCTGCCCTCACACCTCCCTGCTGCTGTTATCTGCACCGATTCTTCCAGCACTTCCTCTGGAAATGCCTGCAGAGGTGTGAAGGGGATTCCCACCCAGCCTGCTCCCCAAACCCCCCTGGGGCACCACCCCAGCTCTGCCAGCCAGGGAGAAAGTGGGGAGCAGAGCCAGCCCATGGGAAAAATGAGAGCTGGACCTGGGTTTTCTGAGCCACCAGGTAAGGGCCTGAGTCACCAAACCAGTTTTTCTCTCCATTCTGCCCTACTTTCCCCATGGGAAATGCAGGATTCCTTCATTACACTCTCCTTTAGAACTCCCTGCAAGCTCTGAAGGTAGAAGCTACTCTATAAACTGCACTCCAGTATTTTATTTTTTTTTTTTAAATCTGAACATCTGACAGCAGCCAAAGCAAGGCACAGCCTCTGAAGACTACTCCTGATAGCAAGAGACAGTTAAAAACCCTATTCAGCATGGAAACACCATTTTACACTCCAACATCATCTGACAGCACCTGCAAGGCAGCTCAAGTCTGGGTCTCTTTTTGTTGGCAGAAATGGAGTTTTCAGATCCCACACCAATAAAAGTCTTACCAGCTACAAGTGTTCCTTTTGAGGATGGAAAAGCACAAAGGAAGCAGCTCCCCTCCCTCCCGGATCCATGGCGTGCATGCAGGCTCTACAAATTAATCATGAACTCTGGCTGCTCCTCCCAGGAGGATTTTCCTTTCTATAAAACATGTGATTCTGCTCAGTTTCTGAGCCTGCACTTTGTGGGTCAAACATGGAACAACACCAACTTCACCCCTACCACCACCACCCACCCCCAAAATAAAGAAAACAAGGAATAACATCTTGGGAAAAGCCTGCCTCCAACACTTCCCCCAAGCCTTGCCATGGCTGATAAAGCAGATTCAAGGTACCCAAGCCATGGACACTGTCCCAGGGTGTTCAGAGCTCTGTCCAGCCTGCCTTGGACACCTCCAGGGATGGGGCAGCCACAGCTGCTCTGGGCAGCCTCTGCCAGGCCTCCCCACCCTCACAGGGAAGGATTTTTTGGTGATACCTACCCCAAAGCTCCTCTCTATCAGTGTGAAGCCATTCCCCTTGTCCTGTCACTCCCTGCTCCTGGAAATATTCCCTCTCCCTCTCCCTGGGACCACACACAGAGCTCAACAGGAGGCAGAATCCCGTAAAACAACAGTATACCCATTTCTTTTTCCCTTTTTTTTCTGAATATTTTTCTTCTGCTCTCCAGGACCCAGCTCCCTCACAGTCAAATAGGAAAAAAAGCATCTTGCTCATCAGGCAAGCTGCTGATAAAGCACATCTATATCTATCATAACAGTCAGCACTTCCACAGCAGTGCTCATTCCTAAAGCTTTTTTGCAAATACCAACTAATCAGATTAACCTTTTCCAATTAAAGTTACAGCCACAGCTAAGCAGGACCCATCCTGACACAGAAGGGTTCATTGCCCAGCCTGTGAGGAGCTCACCCCTCTCCTGTCCAGCCCAAATGAGGTTTTGCCAGGGATTTACCTGGCCAGTTGCTGAGGACTGGGCACTGTTTGCTCCACAGCTGCAGCTCTGGGTTTCAGCAAGATTTGCCTTTTACACTGATCAGAGAAGGAAGATAAATCAGTCTTCACCTGTATCCTGCCCCAGTTCTCTGTGTGCACCAGAATTTTGTCAGAACTCAGTTCTGCATTAGTCAGCATTGTTTTCCCATCCAAGGTGAGAAGCACTCAAGGACTGCAGCCTAAATTAGCAACAGGGCAGAAACCAGATGTAAACCAAAGCAGAATCCTCATTTTCAGCTGCTACAAAACCCAATTTCCAGGGCCCTGATTGAGCAGCTGATGTATTTCATCCCAGCCCTAAGGGATCCCAGAAGCTGGAATCTGGGAGGCTCCAAGTGCAGGGAAGCCAAGTGTGCCCTTCCTGGGGCCAAATGCAGCTGGATCCCTGGAGAAGAGCTGGAAGAAAAAATAAGGAAGGACTGGCAATCACTTCACCTGATTCCTGAATGAGAATCCAGATTGTGTCTAAACCTTAGGCTTGATTTGTAATGAAATGGTGCAACCCCCTCTCAGTAAAATAATCAATCACCACTTTCACCACCTCCATCCTGCCATGCCAAACTTTCCCTTCCCCATCAGCTGGAGAAGGCACCCCCAGAGCCCAGTGGAGAGATAAATAAACCCCAACCAGAACAATATCCCAGCAATCCTTTAATTTGTTGCCTGCTGACCCCTCTGTCCAGACCTGCTAAGCATCAATGCTCCAGAACAATGAATAAACCAGGAAATACTACAGCTGCATTTATCTGACACAGCAATGAACACACACACAGGAATTATCTGCTGCTCACAGCTTTCTGCAAAAGCAGCTCATGAGCATTCATTTATTTGACCTCATAACACATTGAACATCAGCAAAAAACATTTGACCTTTTAAAAGCAGACCAAAAAAAAAAATATTCAGGCGAGATGGTATCAGAGGAACTGCAATTCCTGTTCTCAGGGCTGTGCTGAGAAGGCAAACTCCCATCTCTCTGCTTCAGGCAGGGCAGAGAATAAAGATTTGTGAGCCAAGATCTTGGTGGGAAGCCTTGTTAAGAAAATGCCTTGAATAAAAACTTCAGATAAGCTCAGCTGTAATTTATCAAGACCACTTTGACACAGTCTGACCACATGTGCATTGTCTACCAAGAGCTCTGTCCTCACCAGTGTGAGAGAGGAGGTAAAACCTACAGGAAATGCATTCTGACATTCTACAAGCACAGCCAGCAGCTTATAAGGACCAATTTCTACCTTAAATATAATTTTGAAATGTATTCAGTGGCTCCCAGCAATGCAAAACCCAACCCCGTGGATTTTTCATGTCCTAATGACAACTACATTTGAATTAAGAGACAATTACCAGCTAACAGTGCATTTGTTCTGCTGCAGAACAAAGGCACGAGGATGAATTTGGGCTGTGCCTCTGGTTTTCAGAATGATGAGCTCATGTTCATCAGCATCACAGGCAGTGGGCAGCAGTGGAATCATTCCACTCACTTTAAAAAAGAACAAAAGAAGGTTTGTTCACTTTATCATCATGCCCAGCACTGTCAGAGAGATGAGTATCTGTCACCAGCAACATCATCCATTATTGTTCTTTTCTCATTCAAGAGAAATTTATCTCTGGGATGCACTCACTCAATTCAACCGAAGAGAAATTTGTGCCCATTAATTAATGCCCAACAAGTCAGAAAGCTGGTTTAGACAAAAGGAAAAGATTCTAAAGGAAGAACTTGCAACATCATTTATTGTGTGTTATCAGTGAGAGAATCAGCTGAATGTTTTGCTTGCCTGACTGGGTGTGTTGGGATGTCCTGCTTCACCCTGCTGAGCTCTGAGCACACATCAGCTTCCTGATGGAAAAACCACCACACACATTTTGCCATTTGGGCAACTCTTTGGTTCAGAATCCACCCTCCACCTGTGGGTGTCCAACAGCCACTTCCCACACGAAGCTGTCAGCAGTTCAGGAAACACAAAAAAGGGGAGGAATTCTGTGCCAAGCACTTGCCAGACAAGGCCACTGCGTGTACAAGTCCATATGCCAGGGAACAAAACCATCACACACAAGCCTTATTTTGAATAAAATCCATTTGCAATGCAACTCAGATGCAAATGTTCATTGTGGCAGGACAAACAACAGGTTTGTTGGGTCTGAGAGTTTTTTTTTTTTTTAAGGATTATTCAATTTTAAGATAAACTTCAGCCTGTGAAATACTTATTAGAATATAGCAAATGCTACAGAAAGCTGCTTGCAGCAGCTCTGAAATAATCCAGATATTTGGAAACCCAACCTTTCTCCTTTGGTGGGTCTCTTTCATTAATATAGAAAGAGTTTGAGATGTGCTGATTGCCAGTGCAAGGAAAGCACAAGAGGAATTGAGTTTGGAGAGTTTTGTGTCTAAGCTGGGTTGCCCCAGGCTCTGAGCAGAATTCTAAGAAAATTCTCAAGGTAAATACAGCCACTTACCAGGGTTTTCTCGACAAAAACTGCCTTAATACTCCTTAATGCAGCTTGAAGGAGGAAGGCTGGTCTCTGACTGGAGCTGGGGTTTGGTGCCCTGTTCTGCTTCCCTATGGAACAGGAGTTATCAGAGCCAGGTGCTGGACACTCAGAGACACCTGGCACTGCTAAAGGAGCATTTTATACTCTGATGGTGACAAAATATCCTGGTTTGGGGCAGTTCTGGAGATCCACAGCTCTGGGAAAGATGAAGCAGACAGGCTGAAGGTGGGAGGGTGGGATGTACCTTGTGGAAGGTCTGGGAGGAAGGATGAGCATCCTGAATTTAACCAGGGAACAACACAAGGGGAAGCCAAGAAAGGAGCTGAAATAGCAGATGGGTGAACACAATGTGCTTCACTCCTTCAGCATCACGTTTCTGAAATGCACCAGTTTCAAACCCTGCCTAAGGTGACACTGCAAAGAGCTCAGCACTGATTCCTGAGTGTCCTTCTCTAACACCTCAGCTCATCCTCCAAACCCTGCAAGCAGGAAAAGAACATGAGAAAACGTGGAAAACAGCCAGCAGGAACACTCTGCACTGACTTTTATCAGCTGCACGGACACAACCACAACACGAATAATAATATTTAACCCCTTTTCCTCCTCTGGGTGTCTCCTAGCAAGTGAGATCTCTTCATCACCGTGAGGAAGCACTTCATGGTTTTGGGGAAAGGGGGATGGAGGGATGGATGAAGGTGATGCTGATGGCAAACAGCATTCCAGACACCTGCCAGGAAACCACTAGAGGGCATCAGGAAGAGCTGCAGCAGGAGGCAATCCCAGCCTGGCCACAGGGAATCCGGGGTGGGCAGGATGCCAGCCCTGCTGCACCTGCCGTGCTCCACATTCCACAGCCAGCCCGGCAGGAAAAACCCCAGCACCAACCCGGCACGACTGCCAGGCTGCTTCTATTAATCACCTTTTAAAGGCTGGGGTTTGGTGGCTTTATTCCCTCTTTATGATCATCACTCCGTGGCTATCACAACTCTTCTTGTCAAAAATAGATACAGCATCCCACAGCAAACCCCCCTGGGTGTCTCTGATGGACAGGCTTCCTCTAAAGGTCACCTGCAAAGTACAGGGAAATGAGCTGAAACTTAAAAGGAACAAAGAGCAAATTTTAACACTCACTTCAGGTTAGAATTTTGTTTAAGTCTGTGTAGCTTTGTCACTGTAACCCAGTAAAAAGCCATTAAACATATTAATATTAAATATTTTTAAACGGTTCTTTATATAGCTGATTTAGGTTCTGTCAGTTTGGAGATGAAATCAAATGAAAAAGTTTCACTTATTTTAATAACCCACACCAGTGCATTTTCAGGCTCTCAAATGCAAGAAGCAAGTCCAAAAGGCTCCTGCATTCCAAGCAGGAATCCTTGTGTGAATTACAGCATTCAGCCAACTGGAAAGGGAAAGAACAGGTTAAAATAACTCTGTGAAGATCATGCAGAGGTGCTCCTTTCTGGCTCCTGACTACAGAGAGCAGGGGACAATGAGAATTTTTTGAGTTTCTTTACAGACTAAGGCTGGGCTTGGACCACTCAGTGTCAGAACTGCTCACTCATCTCTCCCCACAACCCAAAGCACCATCAGACAGCACTGGGAAGGCAGAGAAAGGAAACAATTCTGGGTATTTTAATCAAAGCCTTTCCTTTACAATTTCATCTCAAAAAGGCACAGCACAAGCTAGGACAGACATCACCTGGCTCAGGGGTTTATTACAGAAGGTTTCTTTAAACCTTTTTTTATTTAAAGGTATTATTGAAAGATTATAATTTATTACTTTTCCCAGGCCTGTCTCTGAAAGCACAGGAGCAGGGAGGGCAAGATTCAGCCCCTCCAAGCAATGACTGACACCTCTGGCTGAATTCTCTTCCCACTCTCCCCAGTTGCCTGGCAGCGATATCTTTGCAATGCAGAAGAGCCTGTGCTGCTGATAAGGAGCAGCAGGGTGAGATTACAGCTGTGAGCTGCCCACCTCCAGGTCCTTCCAGCCAAATCCAGGGCCCAGCTCCAGCAGAGGCCACTCCAGAGGTACCAAACACAGCAGGAGAAGTCGCCTGGAGAAGCAGAGATTCCGAACCAGGCGGCGCTTCCGTCTGTTCCCACCAGCAAATCCCACTCGTGCCACAAATAAAAGCTGCAAGCTGGGCTAATTTAACACACAAGTGACTCCATTTCCTCCCCTACATTTTGCAAAGCCCCAGCAGCCCCAGGAAGGGGTGAGAGTGCTGCAGCTGAATCAGCTGAGCTGCAGCTCCTCTGTTTCAGAGCCACCCTCGTGCTGGACAAAGCCACGCTCAAGGTGAAGGTCACACTTGGAGCCCCAGACAAGGACTCTGCCAGATTCACACAGACACAGCATTCTACAAAATGAAACAAGACCCTTGCCTTTCTATTCCAGCACCAACCTGAACTAAAGGCAGGGAGGAAAAGCTTTTCCCATCCAACTGATCCTTTACTGACAAAATGGAAACGCTTTTCATCATCCCCACTTCTCAGCTTGATTTGCTTTAATTGCAAAACAGTCTGGCTGTCCAAATAAATCTCCTATCACTGCATTTTCTGTGGTGTTCCTCAGATCACTTTATTATCTCCCTCTCTGGCAAACGTAGGTATGACCAGGATTCAATTACCTGGGTCTGCTGGATGGATCATCCATTTCTCCCTGATAAAGCCAGGGAACACAGTGAGAACATTTATCTACTGCAAGGATCACTCCAATATCCTCAAAGACATTAAAGAAGGGACTGCTAGAGCTGCCTGTCATGACTCACTACTACAAGCTTTCCCTGCCAAATTCCCAAGTTTTCACCTGCTCACAAGCCCCACCTGCTCAGAAGGCTCTTCCCAGGAACATCTTTAACCCTTGCTCTGCCCAGCAGCTCATCTGTCACAGGACAGGCAGCAACTTTATTTCCTGCCCTGCTACATCTGATTCTGTTCTGAGTAAAGCTGAGGATAAGATGGTGAATTCTGACCCATCTCTGCCAGAAACACTTTTAATGCAACAGTTCCTGCATTAACCAGGGACAAGCTCTGTGGCACTTCAGCCACAACCTTTCTCACTCCCCTTCAGCAGCACTGTGTGTCAAGGGGGCAAAGTCAGGTGAAGATTTCGAGCTTGGATCTTCACATGACAGATACTTTATAACTGAATCTAGTTTAAGAAGGTCAAGTCAGCTGTTACCTTGCCAGGTTTTGTCATTAGTTCCTCCTGGATATCCTCTCAGCCTGCCAAGGCAGGTGAACTGACTCACCTCGCACAGCTCTGTGACAGAACTGACGCATGTTTGAGCTGGGAGTTCCTGAGACTCTCCTGAAGATTTCTTATTTCCCCACAGTTAATAATTAACCCCATCTTTTATTTTTGTTTGTGATGCTGTTTTTAGTAACATCTTGCTCCAGCCATATTTCATCAGTGAAACCTCAGAGGTTTCTTCTGGAGCTCCACGGCTGGGCAATGCCCAGGTCACACCACGCTACGTTTGTCCTCGTGGTGCCAGTGTGAAACAGGAGAAGTGACACCACTCTGCCTCCCCCCTCAGCACATCAAAAACTTCTCTGAAGGGCAAATTCAAAGCATCCTCAGCTCTGGGAACTTTTAGCAGCCTTTGCTTGACTGCGGGAGTTTTGTTTTGTACAAGTCACGACAGCAGTGAAGAAGAAAGGGGTCTAAGAGTGATGTATTTTTCTGAGTCAGCAAAACATCTCACATTTTAACATTCTCCACCTGAGCAGGTGTAAAAAACCAATCTCTAGATGGACCTGTTGGTGAGGAGACCGGAAGGCAGCTCCACCAGGCTGCATTCCCATAACTCCCAGTGACTCACAGAGCCTGGCACTATCATTTGTTAAAGCAAGAGTGAAGCAGGGATAATAGCTATTTACTAAAAACAGAGGAGCGTGATTAGCTTTAATTAGCATTGTCAAGTGACTTGAGATTGTCAGGTACAAGATGTGGGAGAACTAAGTCTCATTAATTATGTGATTTCCTGCAGCCTTAAGTGGCTTGGCCAGTCCAGTGACGCTTCCGGAGACGGGAGCTGCTCCCGATGGCCAACACATCCCACATCAGAGGGTGGAAAAGCTCCCAGGCAGGCTGGAAGATGTGGCTGTCCAGTAAAAGGTGGCAGAGAAGGAGAAGAATCAAGAATACTCAGTTTATGTGCTGCAGGACAGCCACAGAGCCTGACAAATGGGGATAAAAAGGCAAAATGACACGGCAGAAAGCAGACTTGGAGATAATCCGCTACCAAAATCCAGGGAGATGAGGAGCAGGGACCAGTGGGGGCTACAGGGAACAGGATTCAGGCCCAGGGCACAGCATTCCCAAAAAACTGTATTTTTATTCTCCCCAAAAAGACAAACTGCAAGAAATCCACATTCTCAACCAGCATCACACAGCCAACAGACACTGATTTACCAGCTGAAGATCTGTACTAAGAAATGAAAAATCTTGGGGTCAGAACAGTCCCTCTCTTCCATGGATTCCCCTAAGCTTCTGGAAGGAGAAGGAAACCTGTCCTCAGCCATTAGTTACTGTGATTGGACCTGAAAGACAAAACCTGCAAACAAACAGGCACAGAGAAGAGGGAACATCCTGAAGGAGCAACCCACAGGTCTCTAGCAAGGAGTGGAAAAAGACAGCTGTGTATCCTGGTTTCCAAGCAATAAACACACTCTGCTGCATCTTGGACATCCTGATCAGCTTCAGAAGAGCCCAGGGAACTGAACTCTCAATTTCCTCATTCCTGACTCCACTCTGTGATCCCTGTGCTCCAGCACCCCATAGCTGACCTCTAATGAAGACTCTGCTTAAGCTCCAGCAAACAAAGCTCTGCCAGTTAATGAGCAAAGCCCAGTGAAGGTCTGGCTTTATTGGTGTCTCTTCTTCCACAAACACAGGCAAAGGCAAGGCCGTGATGCAAGAACAAGAAATAAATAAATGGTTTTTTACTCCTCTGCAATCCCTGCAATGCTTTTGTAGTACCACAGCAGATGAAGGAGGTCCCAACTTTCTGAAATGCCAGCCAGGACCTACACCAGAGTGACCAGTTCCTTAATTAAATTCTGTCTCAGCAACAGGTTTCAATCCATGAGTCAAGGAGCCTTTGAGGGAATGTGGATTTACAGGTAGGGATGCTGTCTTCTTCAACACAACCCTGACTCAACTGCACACACCAAGCAGCAAGGAAAGGAAATAATTTATTCAGAATTTATGGATCCAGAGGACATGAGGGAGCTCAAGGACTGTTTTGCCAGTTATTCCAATCCTGGCACTGGGAAAGAGACACCTGCAAAGAAAGCTAAAATAATAAATAAATAAGAGAAGCACTTGACACCTCCATCAGATGAAAACAATGTCTTTGCCCTCCCTACAGCATTCCCAACCTGAGTTTCAAAGCCCAGCCCTCACTTTTACACAGCCTTTCAGCAGGAAAGAAGAACATCTCAACTCCCTGTTCAGCACTGCTGTTACACAGCAAACAACAATGTTTACAAGGAACCAGAGGCGTGGATCCAACACGATGAGATCTTGAACAAAATCAGTGGGAGTGCTCTGCGAGGATGAAGTCACAGAACACATCCTTTCCAGGCAGAATCCTCTCACAAGGATTACAAGGCAAGCTCCCTCGGTATCTGCTTGTTTACAACCCTCTCACTCGGCACAGGCCTCCCTGCACTGCCCAGCTTTAAGGAACCGTAAACGCATTAGGAAAAATCCTTATCTGGAGCAGGGAGCAGGCGCTGGGGAAGGCAGGGCAGGGAGGCAGGTGCTGGGCTCCGTCCCGCCCTTGCCCAGCTGCACGCGAGGAACACGGCTCTGACAGGCCTCGCTCTTGTTTTCTAAGACAGAAAAAGGTGAGGACAGAGCCGCTCCGGTAAATTGTAGGCTCAGGCTGCGAGGATTCCTCTTCTTTTCTTCCCTACCCCGTTCACATCACGTTTTAAACAGGAGCATTTCAAATCAGCCTGACTTCAGAAATCAGCATTAAAACCTCAAGCTATAGACCCAGGGCTACTTCTGTCACCTCCAACTTCTCTGGCTTTTCTGCATCAAACCCACAAGTCTCTATGGAGATGCAGAACCCCGTTACCATTTCACCCTCGGCGGAGCTCTGCAGAAGAGGAAGCTGCTGCACCCTTATCAGAGGCGACAGCAACAACACCAAACAGCGGAGCCACCCGGCTCCGTGTGCCAGAACTGCCCCGGGAGGGGCATCCCCAGGCTGCCCCGCAATCCCTGCGCCCCGCCGGGCACGATGGCAGCGCTCCAGCCTGTACAGCCAAGCCGGGCACGGCCCGGGGGCTCCAGGGACTCTGCCCGAGCCCCCCGCGGGCTCTGGCTTTGTGGAGCGTTCACCGCCACAGCCAGACGGGTGGCGAGGCAGGACCACCTCTGCTCCTCTTCCTCGCCGCTCCCCGGTACCGAACCCCTCCCGGCCGGACCTGTTGCCCCCCGCCTCCATCCCCTCGCCCGGCCGCGCACACAAAGGCCGCCGCTCGCCCAGCCCGGCTCTCCCACCGCCAGCACCGGCGGCTCCCTCATCTCCTCCACCGGCCCTGATGGAGCCCCCCGGGGATGCTCCCCGGGATCCGGGGCGGGTGGAGGGAGGGACACGGGGACACACGGGCACGGACGCGGCTGTGGCGCAGCTGCGCGCGGCCGCCCAGCCGCGGCCCCGCCGCGTGCGGGCCGGGACGTTTCTCCTCGGCGGCCGCTCGCCCCTCACGCCCTCACGCTCTCCGTGCCGCCCTCACTCACCGCGGCCGCACCGAGCGCGTCCCGGCGCGGACCGAGCGCGGCGGCCGCCGACGCGCACAGAGCCCGCAGCGCCTCCCCCGCCCGCCGCCTGCTCCCTCCCCTTATACCCTACCCGCGCTGAGAGACATCGCTTCTAGCCAATCAGCGCCCGCCGGCACATAGCAACACGCCGCGGATTGGCCGCCGCCGGCCGCAGCCCATTTTTGCCGAGCCATTCAGAGCGCGGCGCTCCCGCCCCTCCCGCGCGCACCGGCGGGCCCGCACGCAGCGGCTGCGGCGGCCGCGGCCAATGGGAGCGCGGCTCGCGCGGCCGCACAACAAACACGGCGCGGGCTCTTAAAGGGGCCGCGGCCGCCGCGGGGATGCGCGCAGGATGCGCGGGGGATGCGCGGGGGATGCGCGGCCCCGGGGGTCCCGGGTTTCGGGGTCACGGCGCAGGGAAAGGGGGCGGCTGCGGTCACTGGCCCGTGGTTGTGCGGTGTTTGCGTCTTTCCCCGCGCAGGTAATTAGCGCGCGTTAATGAACGGCGGTAATTAGCGGTGTCTGGAGCGCGGGGCGGGCGCTGGGGTTGGCTCCGGGAGTGGGGGAGCAGCGGCAGAGCAGAGACACAAAATTCACCAATTTCACCCGAAAATCTCCAGTACTAACCCCAAAATTCACCAATTTAACCCCAAAATCTCCAGTACTAACCCCAAAATCCACCAACTTAACCCCAAAACCCACCAGTATTAACCCCAAAATTCATCATTATTAACCCCAAAATCCCCCAATATTAGCCCCAAAACCCACCAGTATTAATCCCAAAATTCACCAATATTAACCCCAAAATCCACCAGTACTAATTCCAAAATCCACCAATATTAACTGCCAAAATTCACCAGTACTAATCTCAAAATTCATCAATATTAACCCCAAAATTCATTAATAATAATCCCCAGATCCACCAATATCAACGCAAAATGCGCCAATATTAACACCCAAATCCACCAGTGCTAACCCCAACATTCACAAATATTAACCCCAAAATCCACCAGTACTAACCCCAAAATTCATCACTATTAACCCCAAAATCCACCAATATTAACCCCAAAATCCACCAGTACTAACCCCAAAATTCACTAATGTTAATCCCCAAAATCCACCAGTACTAATCTCAATATTCACCATTATTAACCTCAAAATCATCGGTATTTACCCCAAAATTCATCATTACTAACCCCAAAATCCACCAATAGTGATCTTAAAATTCACCAATATTAACCCCAAAATCCACCGATATTAATGCCCAAAATCCAACAATAGTGATGTTAAAATTCACCAATATTAACCCCCCACAATATTCACCATTATTAACCTCAAAATCATCGGTATTTACCCCAAAATTCATCATTACTAACCCCAAAATCCACCAATAGTGATCTTAAAATTCACCAATATTAACCCCCCCAAATTCACCAATATTAACCCCCCAAATTCACCAATATTAACCCCCAAACCCCCAACACCAACCCAGCCTCTCCACCACGCCACGGGGCTGACTGCAGAAATGAGGATATTCCATATTTCTCCTGGAAATCTCCCTCCATGAATTTTCCCAGCGGAGATTTTTGCACCCCAGCAGCTCACAGCCCCAGCAAACCCCAATTAAAAGCCATCCCCTCCGAGCTCTGTAATTAACACAGCAGCACCCAGCAGCTCAGCTCATTTGAAGGCTTCTCCCTGCACCTTTTTATTCCCTAATAACAATAATTCAGTGTATAAAGTACAGGTTTCATAATCCCAGAAGGGTTTGGGGTGGAGGGAACCCTAAAGTCCATCCCTGACATAGGCAGGGACTCTTCTCACTATCCCCTAGACATTTCTAATATTAAAAATATTTAATTAATATCTATCTGTCCATTTCTCACATCCGTGATTAAAGTTCTGCATCTTCAGGGCTGAAATATATTTGTTTTATGAGATTATTCTTGTTCTCTCTCTTGCTTAAGGAAATTCTTAATGATATTTTACTGCAGAATTCTTTAATTGGTAATAAGAGCAATATTCTGGTTCAAATGTTAAATACATGGAATAACAAGGCAAAATTTCCGTTAATTCTGATATTTTTGTGGGTCAAATAACATCCTAGCTTGTGCTATAAATTATTTTCCTTCCACACAAGCCAAGCCCATCCCTCTGATCACTGAAGCAGCTGGGTGAGGAATCCCACAACCAGATTTTCTACATTAAATTACATTTTTTTTCACCTCCTGTACACTCCTGGTCCCATTTAAACTCACTGCTAACAAAGATTCCAGCACCAGGCTAGTTAGCAGCTATTAAATACTGCCAATAAAGAGGAAAATTGCTATTTTTTTAAAATTTAATTGTGTTATCTTTAGACAGCTGCAAGAGGAGCTGCTTTGAAGGCTTACTTTAAGCTTCTTGTTTTCTCAGATAACCTCCTGCCTTCCCCATGCTGCAGCAAAAAGCAAACCCCAGATTTTCAGCCTCTCTCCCCAGGGCTAAAAACTCTGTATTTAACAGATCTAGAGGTTATCAGCAGGAAGTGGTGACAGAATTCACTCGAACTTTAAATCACCCAGAAACCATCAGCAAAACAATTTTACATCATCAAAGTGGTGGATTTTTTTTTTTTCACCCCAGCAGAATTTTTCAGTACATTATTATTTACAAGGTGAACACCAATATTGTTTATATGCAAAGGTTTCTGTTGTTTATTGGTTTAGGGTGAGGATAAATTGGAATTATATTGCTTTAAGTTCAGCATCACTATGGAGATCTGGGGGCTCACACAGATTTAAGGTTGTAATAAAATATCACCATAAAAAAGCCAAAATTTCTTATGTTCTGAACCCCATGATTTACAAAAATTGGAAAGTTTTTAGGGATAACAGTGTTTTATAAGGAGAATTTCACTCACTTTTGTAAAATAAAAGACTGGTTGATTTAAATGCTACTTGTTAAAGCTTCAAATCCCATTTTCATGTTTGATTCTGGGTTAGTTTGGTCACAAACTTTGCAAGCACAGCTTGGGCAGCACCATGAAAACTTCTGCTGGGCTGAGCTTTAGGGAAATCTATTAAAAAAAAAAAAAAAAAAAAGTGAATTTTGGCTCTACAATAATTACAACTTAACTTCCAACTGAACAGCTAACCAGGATTTTTCATTTCACTATTTGCAAACAGTCTTTTTTTGGAGCCTGAGCAGCACAGCTACTGTTTTCCCCTGCTCAGTGTCTGATATCAGTTTAAACCTTAATTATCATTTAAACGAGCAAAGCCCAACTGCTCCAGCATCACTGCCTGGAGGAAACTTTTGTCCTGGCAATACTGAGAGGAGAGAAAATAGCAGATCACCCACTGAGGTATTGCCTCAACTCCTTGGGAATGAAGTGTGTGTTTAGAGCTGATAAAATCTCAGTTTCTTGGCATTCCTGAATTTTATTTACAGCAGGTGTTAATGGCCTTGTAACCAAGAGACCTCCCCTGCTATTGCCTTTTTTCTCTAAAATGGGAATATTTGAAATTTTTGATGCAGAAGCATCCTTCAAGTGTTTCCATCATTAACAGAAGTAGGGTTGTTTTTTGGTTTTTTTTTTTCCAATTTCACTATTTTTTGGTCCAACAAAAAAAAAAAAAAAGTGCTTCATCCTACCCCAAAAATCACCAAGCCATGACTGTGCAGCTGTAAAATGAGCTGATCCCTCATTTTCCTTTCTGTCGCGATAATCCAGATTTTCCCATTAGGATTTCCATTCCCTTTCCATAAATGGATGGTAAAATCTCAGGATGTGGGGCTGGAGGAGCATCCCCCCGGCTGCAGCTCTGCACTGCGGGCTGCCCAGGGATGTGGAGCCTCTGGATGGAGATGGAATCCATCGGGAATCACAGCCCGGGCTGTGGCGGCCTCCCGCGGCAGCGGCGAGCAGGGACACAACCATTTATTTCCTACCCTAAATCCATCCCTTCTGCACGGCCACGGGGAATTTCAGGGGCAAACCAATGTAAAAAAAATTAATTAATTATATATATATATAAAATTAAATTATAATATATAATTAGACTTAATTATATAATTATTATATTAATATATATTTATTATATATATAAATAGGAAAAGTATATTATACAACTATTAAAATGTATATTAAATTTATATAAACGATAGTATAATTATTATATACTAGATAAATAATATATTAAAGTTTATAAAAACTATAGTTATTATATATACACTATAAAAACCCCATAAATTTTTACATACTATATAAAGTTATATAATATTTATATAATATAAACATATATTCTGCATTATATCTAATTATATATTATGTTATAATAAAATAGTATATAATATTATAGTATATATCCTGAAAATTCCTTAAATTAATTAGCACCTCAAGCCTTCTTGCTTCAGGTAAATAAATTGTGAAGTTCTGAATATTCTGTTTGAGCTGCAGATTTAGGTCAGGTGACAGCACCTGAAGGGATCACAGAAAAATACTTCCAATGTTAAAAGACTCTGTAATGCCCCCCCAGTTCCCTGTTCTGGTTTACCAAACATTTAGGATGTGTTTTAAGAAATCAAAGAGCATCCAGAGCCATCTGGAGAAACCTCTCATCATGCTGGAAAAGTCCTTTAGAAGTTATTGAATATTGTAACACACAAAGCCCCACTTCACCTCTCTTACCTAAACATGAACCCTCATGGCTTTAAAATTACACTTGACCTTCAAACCTAATATTTAATGTAATTTAATGGCAATCCAGAAGGAAAGCTGGAATTTTTTCCTCTAGGATTAAAGGAAATCTTATCCTGTTGATCATCAGGAAGGACAGAGACTTGCTGCAAGTGGAATTCCTGGGAACACAAACTCAAACCAAGGACACTGTCAACACAAAGTCACTCTCAGAGATTGGTTTTTAGGGAAAGAAGTCACACCTAAGAAGCATTCAGTTTTAGACCTTTTATGAGCAAAGATGTTTTAATGTGCCACATTTCAAAAGCATCAAATCCTTCTTCACATGAAAAGAAAAATCACTGCATAGCTTTGGAGCTAGAGAGGTCCACGAGACTTTCTGCAAATTAAAAGTGCATGAAATACATGCAGTCATCCTTCATACATAAAACAGTCTGCAACAGGGTTGAGAACACAGTGTTAAAACAATATTTAGAGTTAAAAGTACCTGAAAAGGATCTCTCCTCAGAGGGAGAGATTAACTGAACATCCTCCTGGACAGTTGTGCAAGTTCTCAACAAAAGCTTTTCTGTACAAGTGGTTTAAAATTCCAGCGAGTTCTGGAATATTGCAAACAAGGATTGGATGGAAGAAATGTTTTACAGTTACCCCAAGTCCGTGGTGTTTGTGACAAACAGTTATCATGGCCCAAGCCCTGTGCACTGGTGCTGGCATTCACCCATGGAACATCAGCTGTGCCATGAGATCCAAGCTGAGCTCTTGTGCTAAAGCCACAAGAGGTGAAGGAATAAAATAAATCCAGCAGCTTTTCCAGCACTGGACCCTTTCCCTCCCAGTCCAATTGTAGATATTGAGCAGCAGATTTATCCAAGAGAGGTCAATGTATAAACAGCACAGTCAGAAGCTCCATCAGATGTAAGAACACTGCTGGTCTGACTAAAATAGGGTTGAAAAATGTGTTGAGAATTTTAAAAGGCAGAGATTTCTATCTCTACTACTAGAGAGATAACAAAAATATTAAAATTAAATATAAAACACTATCGTTTTCAGTGCCTGTGTTTTATCACTCCATATAGAATAATGGAAAATGGTTTATTTATTGAGTGTTGAGGGAAACTTGAGACAAAGTCAGAGATCAAAACTGGCATTTTAAAACTTAGCTCTTCCTAACTGAAACAAGACAGTTTTAATGTTTTTGACAGTATTCTCTAAAACCATAATTATATCTGCATCTTAATATTGGTGCATGTGTCAGAAATTCAATAGCAATAAAATTGAGTTTAAAAAAACCCACATTGCATAAAAGCCTATCTGGAGCTACAAACTGCTAATAAATCCAGATTAGGACAGAAAGGTGGCATTTTTTAATTTACTGAGCTGCATGTGGAACATTTTCTATAACTATTCTGTGGCTTCTAAAAAGCAGGCAGAGCTGTGACTTGACTGATTATTAGCACTTATGTGACCAGACAGAACTGGTCTGAGAGGGAAACAGAAAGCTTAGTACCTAATAAATAATTTCATCCTTTTCCCCCCATGAACAGTTAGGAAGTTACATTTTCCTCTCTTCCATTCAATAAGCAACAAGGCTGATTAAATTAGGAGGAAATTGAATCTGCAGTCATCTTCACCAGGCAGATATTCAAAAGGACAACATTAACTCATCTGCCCCCATCAGCACATGTTCACTTGAATCCTAAATGCAGCAGTTTTTTTCCATTTCATCCAGACATATTCCTTAGAAAGGAACTGTGGTGCAGAAACAAACACTCTCCCTGCAGATGGATTTGGCATTCTCACAGCCTCCTGACAGGCAGTGGAACAGCAAAGACGCTCCACAATTATAAATATGGCACAGCAGCCAGGGGGGTGCAACAAGAACCCTCCCAAATCTGAGCTACCCAGGGGGAAAAAATGACTTAAAAATCAGTTTTTAGCACAGTGGCTGCTCCTTGCAGTAAAAGCACATCTGACTACTGTGTTTATTATTAAGATCTATTATTTTCACATGAAATCCCTTCAAGAAACAGACACTGCTGGACCCAAACTCTTGTTCAGAGAGAGCATCTGATGATTCAGTGACTGAGCTCTATACATTGGGTGTCATTAATCCATAATCACAGCCCTGAACCCCCAGCCAAGACATGAGCACACCAAGGCACACGGGCACTGCAGGCTCCAACCTGTCTGACACAGGGGTAACTCCTGCTCACAAGGACACAACAGCATGGGAAGCTTCTAGAAACACCTTCCTGCCTAACCCCATTCCATCACACCTGGGGTTTCCTGGCTTTTGCCAGTTATTCCCACATCCATGCACATAAACTTGGATATTGAATGGGTTTTTGTGGAGAGAAAAGGCTAAAGTCTATACACATTCTAGATTGACATTTCCTCCCTTTATAAATACAAATAAAAATCTACTTTGGGTGAATTCATTTAATAGGAACATTTTCATTTGTCCCTGAAACTCCCAACCTAATTTAAATCTTCTTTGGTCCCTCACCCTAAAAAACATCTTCCTGTTCATCAAGAACCACAAATGTGCAAAAGACTTCTAGGACATGGTGAAAAGGCTATTTCAAAGTGAGTGGAATCTGTAACATGTGCAATTTTCCATCCTGGAAATCCAGCCACTGCCATGACAGGCAGGCCAGAGCCAGGGGCAAACCTGGACCCTGCACTGGAACTTGGTGTCAAACCCAGATCCTGGTTTAAATCCTGTGTTTAGACCTGGACCAACAAGTCACAGTGTTGCCATCACCTCAGAGGGTCCAAATCCAGTTCCAACTCAAGTTCAACATTCTTGTCAGTGAGAATAATGGAATAAATCTGTACTGAGTTAATTTTGGCTAAAAGTGATCACCTTCACTGAGTACACTTCACTGCCTGGCCAGACACAGAGTCTGCTTTGCTATTTCTCCTGTGCCTGTTTTTCTTTATTTTTTTTTTTTTCTCTAGAAGTTACCTGAAATCTAAAAGCAACACAAGAAATGCAAACACACAGGCTACACTTTCAGAAATTCTTCAGTTTCTGCTCACTAGAATATAACTGGAATAACTGACATATCTGGACAGCTGCTTAGGAACACTTGTGACAGGTAAGATAATGCTTATTATCTACAGGTACCTTATGAGGCAACTCTCTTCCTAATCATCACCATTTGTGAAGTGTGCTGTTACTAAATGAGCTATTTACAAATGTAAACTATGTAATTAAAGTTTTAAAATAAATATACAACCTTGACATTAGGTAGTGACTTGACAACAAGGTAACAGATCATCAGTTACACCTTTCCAACAAAAATGATCTGTGCATGCTGCCCCCAATTATTTTTTTTAATGAGGAAAATCCTTGGCTCACAATCTGTTCTGGAAGGACTTTCTCAGTTTTCTTCCTTCATGCTGGGTAATTATGTAAGAACTCCTTCAGTTTTGTTGGATAGTCTGTCATCACTCCAGTAGCTCCAAGATCAAATGCTCTCTTGTATTCTTCCTCTTCATTCAGTACCCAAATGTAAACCTGTGAAATGGGACACAACAACCAAGTTATTACAGGAAATACTCATTTATTTTTAAAAAGTGTCTTTTGACCTAAATTGTTTGATCTGAGAGAGATGTTGCTGCATATTTAAAATGAGAGATGATTACACTGTGATGCTGGACTTTTCCCCCTCACCTTCCAAAAGGAACATTTTTTAATGGTGACTCCAATTCCACTACCTGAGACTTTGTATCCTTCTAGAAGTCAGTATTATTTTGTGATAGTCCCACATCAGATCACCAGTTTTGCAGATTTTGTAGGCTTAATTCGAAGTGGGGAAAAAAACTCATTAACTTCAAGGGATTAAAATGAAAAACTTTTTTTTCCAGGTGTACAAATCTTCCTTTGCAACCAGAGCACAGCAAATACAACAGCAGCAGCTTTTGCTCAGGAACTAAACAGCAACTCGTGGTCCCAGAAACACAAAGAACTTGCAGGGGGGAACAGGAATCTCTTTCAAGGCTGTGTCTGTCTGGTTTGAGTTCTCACTCACAGCTTTGCCCCACTGTACCTGGATGCCCCGAGCTGTGAGGTGATCAAACAGTGCCTTCCTCATCAGCAGCCTGGCAAAGGAGAGGGAGATTAATTAACAACCTCAAGTATATATGGAATTTTCAGTGTCTGTTGATGACCTGCAATGAAGTTCCCATACAATGTGTAGAGTTTTCCACAAGAGAAGTTCAATTCTAGAAAGTTCAAGCATTTCAAGTATCAGCTCTGCTGAGGATCAAATCCAGCAGAGAAATCCTTCACCCTGCAGGTACCTTACACCTTGTCTGATGAACCAACCACTCTGCTTTCAGGAGAGGTTTTATCCTTTCCACCAGAAGACATTAAAATGTCCTGGCCACTGGAGAAACTGAACTAATAGATGTCAGAGCCAGGAGACACTGCAGTCACTGAAAACCTGTGACTAAATCCCCTCTGAAGCACAGATATTCTTAAAATGCAAAGTGTTCCTTGTAAGGCAAACAGTGTCTCTCCTCTGACAACATTATGAAACAGTCACATCCACAAAACCTGCATTCTGCATCTAATTGCATGTTAATTAGCTGAGCACACTTAAGGACAGAAGCTTAACAGACACAATTGGAATAATTGGATACTGCACCTTAGAAAGCTTCAGTGTATGGAAAATAAAAGCATAGAGCACACCTACATAAGATGTGAGTCTGATTTATCCTGCACTGACAAAAAGCTGGAAGGAGCTGAAAATATACAATGCATAGATATAGCAATAGCTAATCTTAGTTGAGTCAAGTGTTAATGTAAAGGCAAAATATAAATAAAAACTTTATCAGACAAAAATCTTACGTGTCAGCCAGCCAGATAACAAATCTCTGGCTTCTTGACATCTTCTCTGGTTCTTTCAGCCTGTTGAGGAAGAGGAAACCAAAAATTACCAGAGCACAGATTAACATCTTAGTTGAGATGTTCCAGCAAAAGGAACATAAAGAATTAATCTTGCTCAAATTAGAGCAGTAATTTCTCTGCTCAAGACAGTGACGTAGAATTGGGTTATACAAGAGAAATGAGCTACATTTAAGAGAAGCAGCAAGAGATGAGAGTTCTGCAGCATTTTGAGTGAAGAATGAGAAAGATTGTGAAATCTCATTTCCACCCTACTGCTGACTTGTCTCTTGGCCCCATCAGACAAATTTATTCTCAAGAAAAGAGGAAGAATCAGTTGTAAGCACAGAACTGCTGTGTATTACTGTGCACAGAATTCTCCCAGCAGTATCCAAAGGTGCCTAAACCAACAGAAAAGCAACCTCAGCCCAAAAAAGCAGTGCTCAGGGAGGCATCAGGGTTCACACCTGCTTTACATTGGGGCAGCAGTGGGCTGTAACTTACTTGAGGATGATGGAAGGCATGGGAATCTCAAAGAATTCCTCCTTGAAGGGAACAAAGGGCAGCAGCCCAGTGTAGAACAGGCCAAGGAGCAGGAGGACACGCTGGGCACAGAAGATGGTGGGAATGTCAGAGTTCTGCAGGAACCAGGAAAGAGATTCTCAGTTATCTTGGTAGATTTTGACTCTGTTGCAATTAAATTTACTCATCATTGCATGTCTGAAGTTCAGCAATCACACCTGAGAATAAGCTGCTTTATGTGAATAAATTTAACTGCTGTTCAGGTAGGAAATGGGATGTTGTCCTGCACAGATAAATTGAAATAATCAGCTAGACTGATCTATCAACAAGATGGATTTCACTCAGGTGCGTAACTCCCTTGGACTAAGCACAATTTTAATTTAATTCTAAATTGTAAAACTCCTCAGCACAGGGAGGAGGTGAATTATAGCTGTGAAAGAACATCTTTATGCTGATACAACTCTGTCCACTAGTGGCCACATCCATTATTTTCATGCAAAGAAACAGACAATCAGCAATTCTTGGAAAAATTGCTTTTTATCAGATGAATGATGTGCAAAACAGGCTTCTAAGAATTCCTGGTATAAAACTGCAATGCCCTATATTTCATAAAACAAGAATAAAACATGACTAAGCTTAATTCCTCAAGTATGTTATGGCAGGGTAGAGGGGTGCTAACTGTGCTTGTCTTATTTTAGCAGTACAGCAAGCAGAACAATCTGAGCACAGAATTTCTCACCACGAGTAGAAGCCTGGCTTAGCTGGTTAAATCTTGATTTGCAGAGTGCTTTTCTGTAGGTTTTGTGAGCACACAGTACCAAAGCTCAGCTGGACTCAGCCTTACCTCCTTGAAACACTTGCACACAATCTCATAATTGACGTTGCCCCACACGGTCAGATGCTCTCTCTTGTACTGGCTCACCAGCTCTGAGACCTGCAGCACAGAAAGCACAACTCTCACATGGAATCACTGGAAATTAACTGCAGCATTATTTAACTGAAACTCTGCTTGCTTTGGAAATCATTACAGAAAAAGAGTTCTTTACTCTTTCCCATCGTAAGGTGGTTGGGATGCTTTGATGGGAAATAAAGAGGTGTTTATACCTACAAAAAACCCTAAAGAATTCAAGAAGCCTAAAAGACAAAATAATACTTTCTGGAAAGATTTCCCTCTGTGTTGAACACATCTACACAATAACATCATGTTTTTATGCTTCTTTGGAGGGCAAAGCAACATAAAGTCCCTAAGAAGACCCTTCCCATGAGTTACAAACCAAACATGTCTCCAGCAGTGCTGGAGCAGGTTCTCTTCCAGATGAAGGGTCCTAAAAAGCTTTTACAGAGTATCTTGCACAAGATCCCTTCTCTGTCTCCTTTATTACCTCACACAGGGAGCAGGACCCAACACGTGAAGGGTGAAGCAGTCCAAGAACACAGATCTTGCTATCACAGACTGCCAGAACTCCAAAAAACTTCTGGAATATCAGCAGCATTCCCCTGCCTTTGCTGTCAGCTCAGCAGGTTCCCAGTTACCTTTCTGATCAACACGTCGTTGTTCATTTTGATGTCAATGTTGACAGGAGTTTCTGGAAATGCCTCAAACACCTCTTGCAGGAGTGGGATACGATTGTCTGTCCCCTCACACTGACTTTCTGGGGAAACAAGAAACTTCTCACTGCTGTGGCAACTTTTAATAAACCACAGATAAAAGCAGAAATGTCAGAGCACTCATTACCTTCAAACTTTAATAAAATATTAAAGTTCCAAGGATAATCACGTTTTTAAACAAAAAATGACTTCATTCAGCTGTAATTAACTATGACAAGCTCATTTCCATAATGAAAATGCCCTGAGCATGTTGCACATTCAGGTTTTAACTTCATGAGATTCACTCATTATTTAGCAACAGTAGGAGTGCAGGCAACATTAAAATCCTGAAATAGCAAACACAGGCTCAGTTACCACACACCAAATGCAATGAGATTAACGTGAAAAAGACCAAATGAGAAGAAAATTTCCTTCTGAACTCCAAGTCATACCTACAGTAACTACTGCACTGCTTTCTACAGCCAGGGCTATATTTTTCTTTAGAAACTTATTTTGTCATGATATTGAGAGAAGCAAATGCACTTTTCTACTCCCTTTGCCAAAGGAGGAAAGTGCCATGCTGCAAAATGGAAATTAAAACAGCAAGAGACAAACATCTCACCTTTCTGGAAGGTGACATCCAACTTGCAGAGATAGGGTGGAAGTTCCTTAAAAATAAAAAGGAATGGAACAATCAATTCAAATACAGGGATATAATCATGACCCTCCTCCCAAGAGACAAAAAAAAATCATAATTCATAAGCAACTTATCTCCTCATCCAAAAAACTGATTTAGTAGCACCATTTTCAGTATTAATTGAACTATTTGGCATTCTTAGATTTGTATCACCTGTAGTTGAACAATGCAAAACGTTCCCAGATGTCTGAGAATTCTGAAAATTCCACAGCTGAGGCAGGGAGAGTTCCTCTCCCAGTTTTCTCACTAAAAAACTGGTCACACCAGGAAGAGCTTTTGTCACTCTGCCATCAGTGTGACAAAAGATCCCAGCTCCAGAGCCATTCACCCAAGCTGATACTGGAGGAGTAAATCACCCTCTGGAATGTGCCAGGTGTGATCTTCTGACTGCACAGGGAGTTCAGTGAGGGTGGTTTAGGTTAGGGGTGGGTTTTTTGGTTGAGTTTTTTATTGAGATGAATTCTCCCTTTTGGTTTTGGGCACCAGGCACACACAGAGCCCCCTGCCCACCCCACAAATGCATTTTTCAACACGCCCCCCAGCCCATTTTCTCCTCAACTCACCGAGTATTTGAGGTCAGATATGTTGACATCAACTCCTGTTGATCTCTTCAGGTTCTCATCATGGGACACAACCACTTGCTCATCTTTTGTCAGGTGACAATCCAGCTCCAACATGTCTGTCCCCAAATTAACCGCGCTGCAAGGAAAGGCTGCCCTGAACCACTCAGGTGCTTTGTGCAGCTCCAAACCCAACACATCCCATAAACCAACCCCAGTGGAACCTTTGGATGCTTTAATGGTGCAAGACATCCTCACAGTCCTGCTGCAAGGCAAGGAGCAAACAGGAATCCTCACCATCTCTGCTGCAGTGGGAAGCAGATATAACAAGAAAAAAACAAAAAATCTTGAAGCAGAGATGAGATTTTTGGCTCTGTCTCCCACAGGAATTGGGAAGCTCACCTGTGGATTGCAGCCTGCCACCCCAGGATTGAGCAACCTGCTCCTAAAGGATGGGGTAAGGATTTGGAGTGGGGTGTTTATGAGCAGCAGCACATCTGCCCACAGCAGGAAGTGAGGTTTGATAAAAGAAATTAAATTTGTGGTTAGAAACAACAAATGACAGGGGTGTGAAAGCTGGGTTTTTTTACTTTATTTACATTAATCAGGAAGGGACTGATCAAGAAATTAGCAGTGGGACTTTCAGGCTTTTGGCTGTTTTATTGGGTAGCAAAACAACCTTAAACTATTATTTTAATGAAAAAGTTTTAATTTAAATTAAAAAGGAAATAAACCACTAAACATCCAGTCATATTTTTCAAAGCAAAATAACTATTCCTGTTCCAGCCAACTGCTTTGAAGAGCTCTAATCCAATCCCAAATCCACTCCATAGTAGTTTGGCTCATAGGAGGAGTAAGGAAAGCAAAAAGTAATGGAAAATAAGAACAAGAAACCTCACATCAGGAAAAAAAAAAAAAAAAAAAAAAGCTTTACTGCAATGAGCAGTGAAATGCTCATTTAACTAGAAAAGAGGTACATTCCAGCAGACAGATAAAAGTCTGAACTCTTCCTTCAAAACCTTTTTATCCCCTCTGAGCAAACCAACACCACCTGTGAGCTGAGCCTACCTGAGACCCAAAGGTCTGTAAATTCAGTACCAGCCTTTTCCTTATGGGCTTTATTGGCTGCTGAACACAGCCCATGAACATCCACTAGTGCAGTAACAAACAAAAAAATAAATCAGAACACACTCCCCAAAGTGTTTAACACAATTTGTGGTCCAGCTGGGATAATGACCAAGGAGGGCTGTCAAATTAAAGCCAATTTGTGAACTGTTTGCCAGTGCTGCTAATTAAGAATTAGGAGAGGAACAAAATCCTGTTACATATGGAAGAATCACAGGCTGTACTGGGTGAATTTTTCCTCCTGAGGGAAAGCAACTCCAAATCTGCTGCAGGAGATTTGCCAAATCTGTAGATGTTCCCATGTTTTAGCCTTTCACCAGCAGATTTTATCAGCAATATTTCTTGCTGAAGAAAATCAGGGCTGATGCTGCATGGAAAGAGGAGAACAACAACTTTCCTTGTTAACAAAATTGAGACTTTGCCAGGCCCTTACAAGCAGCTCACTGCTAAATAAGCTTCCTCAAGTGCTGAGCTTTCCCAGCTGGAAATCAGTTTGTTCTGTCAAATTCACACTGCTCCAGAGAAGGCTCCAGAGTCAGAACATCATTGTGGATTCAGATCCAACTGCTCCAGAACTCAAGCTGTGAGATAGGCTCACATTTGCAAATTAGGGTGAGAGTGCTCCTGCTTAAAATCTGTTGTTTTAGAATCTAAAACCACCACAGAAGCATTTAAATACGGTAGGACAAGATTATAGCCCCCCCATCTATTATGCATCTTACCCAATTAAAAAAACTAAAAAAAAATATTGTCTTTGGTACAAAAAGCTTCTAATTTCCTTCCAGAATATTTGTAAATTAAGCAGTATAGAAACTGAAATTGCCAATAAAGGTCTCCTCCCCCCATACACACACTCTCTTTTGAATTCAACTACAGCAACAGGCAAATATTGCTGCTTGTGCAAACCTGCAGGAACAGCTCCTGCAGACACACCCTGTCTGGCTTCACACAGAATCTGATGGATTATAAATTGATCAGCTCTTATCAGCTCTGTGAGTCAATCCTGACCATTTTGCACCAGCCAGATCACTGATTTTCTACCCCATTCCTTTTGCTGCTTTACTTGTGAAGATGGGAATGAACAAATAGGATGGACAAAGCCTTTAGCCCTTCCCAAAAGGAGCCAGGAGAGTTTCCAGTCCTAACAGGAGGTAATTGCTCTGCTTCCTGCAGAGCTACCCTGGCTCTCTTTACTCAGATGAACTTTGCTATTGGCAGCTGTTGTGGGTTCAAAAACTGGACCTCAATGCATTTTTCCCACCACAGCTGTAAAATAATTAAAATGGGTGGAAGAGAGTCAGCAAAACATTATCACAAAATGTATTACCCTCAGCACAGTCCTTACTCTAAGTATTACTGCTTATTTCTGGGAATAAAATAAAAATAGATTATGGAATAACTTCCATTGCAAGAGCCCTTCGTGAATGATTATGATATGAAAATTAAGAACGATTATGATATGAAATGAAAATTAAGAAATGGTTAAAAAAAAAGGGAAGAAGCACTTTCAGAAAGTCTGGTAGCAGACTTGAAAAAAGGCAGGCCAGCAGGAAAAAACCACAAAACAAAAAGCCACACAAAACTATGCTGAGCTTCCATGGAGATAGAAAATAGTGCAGTACTTTCTTTTATTTGGTTGGGAAAGCTGGCACTCCTCAGGCTGCAGGGAAACAGCAAACTGATGAGGCTCCTTAGCACAAAGCAAATTAGAAAAGCCCCAAACAAAACAAAGAGGAGCCCACATGATGTGGTCCCTTCTCAGCAGCAGCTGGAGTTTTAGATATGTTTCTTCTTCAAATGCCTTTGAGAACCTTGTTAAAATTCACTACTTAAATGCTGGAGGCTTAAAAGGCTTTCTGGTCCCAACCCCATTTTAAACCCTGAGTAAGAGGCTTTCACACATTATGATTGCAGCCTGTGAGTGCAGGAAAAAAACATAAACAGCAGCATTTTCTGCTTTATAGTGATTAATTAATTAATAGAAGGAATCACCATTGAGCACAGTATTGTTTGCTGTTTTACTGGCTAGCACAGCTCGGGCCTCAGGGTTTGCTTCCATTTGTTACTATGCACAGATCATAATTTGTGGTATCCCAACTGCTTCTGGTGAAACTGGAGTGGATGTTTGGCAATCCACAGGAGTTATCCAGAGGAGAGATGACTTTCAGAAACAGGACACTGTGACCCCAAAGAACTGATGAAGTCCCACCTCCCTTGGTTGCTTCACTCACTAAAGACACTGAGAACACCAATTTAGATATTCTCATCCTTCTGTACTCACTGGTGAAAGGCTGCCATTGTGTTCTCCAGGTTCTCTCCAGCACCTACAGAAACAACAGAAATAAAACTTAGACAAAATAATTTTCCTCCCCTCAATCCCACTGAAAATATAATTAAAAACTAGCAGGTTTTAAAATCTACATATTTTGAGAAATGAGGATGAAGCTCAAGGCAGAAATCTTTGTTGCCACCAATGTCCTGGAGAGACACGACCTTCTCCAAGGAAAATGATTTTTAAAAACTTATCTTGGATTTGTGTAACCCTTAGAATATTCAAACCAAAGCATTTGTTTTACCAGAGGTATTTAGCTAGGACAATAAGCCTCACAGGCCTAGGGAAAGTACATGCAAAAATGTATTTGAGAGTTGGTGGGAAGAGTAACAAGAGAAAAAAAAATAACAAAAAGCTATGAATGAAAGCACCCAAGACATTGTAAAGCTGACACTCCCTAAATGTAAAACCCAGCTGGGGTGAAATAGGTGACAGCCTCTTTGTTCAGTGCAAGGATATTCCCTAAACAGCACAGATTTGTCAATAAAGGTTTGTGCTGCAGGAGAAGGGAAGTCTCACACACAAGGAATGAAACACACACCGTTTTCAGTTAAGAAGTGAAAGGACAAGCAAATTTCATTTTCTCTCAGGCAGGATTAAACTCTGCAACTCCTAAGCCAGCAATCTCTGCATAAAAATCTTTGAAAATCAGCCTGATTAGGGACTGGAAAAGGTTGTGCCTTTTTCAACCTCTTTCTGAGGTTGTGCCTCAGAAAACAGGCAATATTACAGACTGAGAAACAAAACAACCTCAGGAGGATACACGTGCTGATGAAGATATCTATGCAAATTTCAACTGCTCTCTGACAGTAATGAATGACAGACTTGGTAAACAGCAATTATAAGAGCTCCAATTAAGGCCTTGCCTATTAACAAGACCTCACCACGACATACTTACCTAAACCTGTGTTCAGTTACTTTAATTAAAGCAATGCACAACCACCAATTTAAAATTGTTGTTCTCGGGCAGGTTTACAAAATGGAAGACTTAATTTAGAACCATGATGACAAAAATCTGCAGGGTTTAATGTAAAACAACATGGTGAGTCCACAGCAGCTTCTGTGATCAGACATTCACCAACATTTTATGGGATTTGATTGCAGAACTGGGAGTTGGCTGAGTAGCAAAAGTGAACCAAGGGAAAAAGGAGGGCATGAGAACCTCAAGGTACCCATCTGGTGATTGCCTAACAAATGGGAATCCCCTGCACAGGGCCTGGCTGATGAATTACAAATTAACTGCAATAATAATTGAGGTTTTAGATAGCTTATCAGCTGGGGCAATCCAGCCCATACATCCTGAACGGTGAGGGAAGGGCCAAAACACCTGAGTCAAGCCTTCAATTTGTGAACAAAGCAAGAGTGTCCTAACACTCCTGGGCAGAAAATTCCAAAAATAAAACTTTTAAGTGGCTGATCTGACAAATCATGTGGCAGGGAGGTGGTCAAGGGCCAGGGATAGTGAGTCAAATGCCTGACTTGTAGAATTTTGGGGGAAATGAGAAACAAAGTTGAGAGATCAGCTGAAAGAGGAATTCTAAATCAGCAACCCCATGCAGAAAAGGGAACTACACAAGTTATTGGATTAAAGTAATTGTCTCCCAGAAAAGTGAGAAGGCTGGGCTGACCAAAGGGCTTCTGACACTTCCTCAAACACCCCTCCAGCTTCGTGGGCTCATTCCCTACGAGGAACAGACCTTCCCCAGCCAAAATGGCACATCCAGACATCAGGAGAGCACATTCCCACTCTGCAAGCACCACCAGGGCCAACAGGGAGCCAACACCAAGCCCTGCCTCAAGGAGATGACCCTCAGAAGGTTTTGGGGCCAGCAGGTCAAGGGAGGTGATTGCTCCCCTCTGTTCAGCATTGGTGAAGCCACACCTGGAGCACCACATCCAGTTCTGGGCTCTAAAACAGAAGACTGACATGGATCAACCAGAGCAAGTCCAAGGAAGGGCTGTGAAAATTAAGGGATGAGAGAGTCTCGTGTACAATGAGAGGCTGAGGGTGCTGGAATTGTTTTGTCTGGGGAACAGAGGCTGGGGAGGATCCTACAGGTGTAAATACTGGATGGGAGTAAAGACTCAGCCAAACTCTTCTTAGTGGTGCCCAGGGAAAGGACAAGAGGAATGGGAACAGGTTTAAATGCAGGAAATTCAGTTTATAAATGTAAGAAAATCCCCCTTTTTTGTTGCAAGAGTGGCAAACTTTGGAACAGGCTCCCTGGAGAGGTTGTGGAGACTCCATCCCCAGATGTATTCAAAACCTAACCGGACCAGGTCCTGGTTAACCTGCTCTGGTCAGACACAATCTCCAGAAGTCCCTTCCAATCTGAATTATTCTGTTTAAAAATCATCATGCCACGCTCTCTCAGAGACCCTGCAACCCAGGGCTGCTGGCATTGACAGAGGATTCCAACACAGAATATCAAGACTCAATAACTGCTCTCAGAAATGACAAATTTTAAAATTATGCAGACGTGAAGAAATAATTCAGAGATGATTTTACAAAATGAGGTGACAAAATTCTTGAAAGAAAAGGCAAGATAAATCAAGCCCCTCAGACTTAAAAACTTCACTGTACAAGGTTTCATCCCAGAGAGGAAAAAGCCAAACAAGTCAAGCGTTACCTTGATCTCCCAAGCTAATTGGAGTAATGCAATAGGAAACCTGACACTGAGTCTAAAGCTACAGCATGACTAAAGCCCGAGAACTCAAGTCCCGCAGGAATTTATGTTACAGGGTAAACACCAAAGAGAGCAAAGCACGAGTGATCTTCAGCCTCCGATGGGCAAAAAGCTGCTGCAACGTTCAGGGCTGCCCTCCTGCCTCAGGTGCATTTCACAGGAACAATTCACAGATCGTGGACTTTGAACGCCTGGGGAATAATCCTCCCTTAAGCGAGGCTTTCCTGCTGTTCCGACGGGGCTTAGAGCAACTGGCCCAAGCCCTCGCATTCCAGGCTTAGGGCTGCGTGTCTTAACTAAGGCGCTTGCAAAGGAGTGAGAACAGAAGATTAACGGGATCATACCAAGTTGCAACAAAGTCGCCTGCAAGTTTTTAACAGCTTACAAACCAAACTAGGAAAACCTTAAAATTAAGAACCTTTTCTTTTGCTGAAGGGAAAACATAAATACCAAACAACAGATACAGTTAGTCCACATAAAGAGCTACATTTTATGCTATATTTAAAGCTATAGTTACAAAGAAATTTAAACTGCCAAATAAACTAAATCAAAGAAGTGCCAGGAATAAAATCATTAAGAGATTAGCTCCAGTTTTTATATTTTGACAATTCAAGGCAGCAGCATTTGTTAAGGACCATTGGCTCAATCCCTGCATAAAGTGGCACAAAGTATGATATTGAAAACTGTTTAAACTCAGCACCAGACATCTCTCACACAGAATATCAAAAAATATTTACTAGCAAACTACCTATTTTCCAAAAATTAGGTGAGGCAGCAGGGAAGAAAACAAAGCTGATCTCTACAGAACAGGAAGACACACCTCGCTGCATTTTCCCCCTCCCAATGCTTTGGAATAGGTAGGAGAAACTTAAAAGCCTATTTTAGACAGAATCAACATGCCCGACTTTTAAATGCAAGAGGGTTTTACCAGGGCACTGAGCCATTCACTGTCTGCCTGCAATACCGAGGGGAACAAGAACAGAGTCACAGCAAATTTTGCTTCTCCTGAAAGCAGAAAGCAAAGCAAACAGGAGGTCAGAGGCAAGAAAATTGCTCTCTTGTACCTGACCTAAGCAACAGCCAGACGCCCATCTGGCTGGGGAGAGAAATACCAGGATACAGAATCGTCAGAAGAAAAATAATAATTAAAAAAAAAAAAAATACAGACGTGTTTGAGGGGGGAAACATCACGCCCCACCAAAAAAAAAAAAAAAAAAAAAAAAAAAGCTGATTTTAGACTGGCGCGGCTGGACTTCGGAGATTAATTCCGCGCTGAACCGAGGCACTGGTCAGCAGGTGGCACCTAAAATTAGGCCGAGGGAGGAAGGTTTAAAGGGAGCCCGCTGCAAGCCACGGACACCGCGCAGTCCCTCACGAGCCTCCCGTGCCCGGGGTCGTGAGGGAGCATCGCCCGCGGGCCGCGGAGCCCCGAGCGCCCAGAGCCGGGCGGGGACCGTCCCTTAGGAGCGGCAGAGAGCAGAAAGGCTCCCGCATGCCCTGCCCTCCCTCCCTCCCCGCACCCCCTCACTCACCGCCGCGGTGCGAGATGTGCCGGCAGCGAAAGCGCTGCCGCTTGGGCCGGTGGAGCAGCCCCGGGCACTTGAGGAGAAGCGCGGAGGTGAGGACGTATCCACCTATCGTGGAGAGCACGTAGAGCGCGGCCGACATCCTGCGCCTGTCACCGGCTGCCCCGGCCCGTCCTGCCGCGGTCTCTGTCCCTGTCCCAGCCCGCAGCCGGCTCGCGGCGAGGCGGAGCCGCTGCGGGACGCGGAGGTTCCGAGGCAGCGGCGGCTCTGAGGGAGCGCAGCCTCTGCGCCCGCGCAGCCGCCCCGGCGCCGCGAGGAGCGCAGCGCGCAGGCGCGGCGGCCCCGCGCCCTTCTTCCCTTCCCGCCCGGCCGTGAGGGGCTGCCCGCAGCCGCCGCTGCTTCACAATGGCTCTGGGGGTAATTCCCAATTATACGATTTAATTCCCAACCGCGCCGTGCCGGCTTTCTGCTCGCAAGTGGAGGGATGTGTTTTCCACACCCCCGCCCAGCGCCCGCCTCATGGGCGGGGCTGTCACGGTCAAAAACCACTTCGTAAGTGCTGTGGGGTAATTCTCAATTACACGCTTTTATTATTATTATGCCGGCTCTCCCCTCACAGGTGGAAGGATGCATTCCCCATACCCAGCCCCTCAGAGACGTCGTATTCCCAAGGAAGGGATGTGTTTTCCTTCACTCAGCCCCTCAGACCTGCCATGTTCCAAACGGGAGGGAAGCGCTTTCCTCACACAGCCCCTCAGAGGTCATAAAACCATAGAACAGCTGGGTTGGATCTTTAGAAATCACCTAGTCCAGCCCCTTATGTCGTATTCCAAACAGGAGGGATGCATTTTCCACACCCAACCCCTCAGAGATGTCACATTCCAAACGCAGGGATGTGTTTTCTTCATCCATTCCCTCAGCGATGTCACATTCCGAATGGGAGGGACACATTCCCCACATCCAGAGATCACAGAGCCATGGAATGCTTGGAAAGGATCTTTAAAGACCATCTAACCCAAGCCTTAATGCTGTATTCCACAGGAAGGGATGTCGTTTCCTCACCCAGCCCCTCACAGATATATTCTGAGCAGAAACCAGGTCTCAGCTCCGGTCATGCACTTTAATTACTGTACTATAGCAAACTGGCAAATTAAATTTTGTGTGCATTCTAATTAGAAACAAATATTCCAGAAATTAAATTAGGTCTCAGCATACAGCCTTACATCTTACCTCAGTTAAAAGTTGATTTACTGTGGCTGATTTTTTGGCACTGAGAGTCACTTGATACAGGTGAGTACAGTTTCTGGCTTTGCTGTTAATACACATCAGAACTGCAGTTATCTTTTTTTTTCAAGACAACGATTTCTCCTATCATCACATTAAAAGCATCATTTACATACAAATAGCTTGTTCAGAAAAAGGAAATATTTTGCTCGTTATTGCCTCAATACGACAAAGTAAACTCTTGATTTCAGGCAGTGCTAATTTTTTAATATTCCTAAACAGCTATATAAAAGACAGGATGGGGAAAAGCACTGTCATCAAAACATCTAGTAATACAGGATCAGCACTTTATGAAAACCAGCTTTTATTTTTTACATATGAAAACTTAATAAATGGAAAATTTACATGTCTCAGATCCCTTTTCCTGCTTTGATATCAACTTTATTTCCAATCTGACCGCGTTCCAGTGAAATACAGTGGAGGTTTCACACAATTGCAGTGACAACTGTTGGGTAACCAAAACCCATGAGCTGGATTGAAGACAGCCTTCTTAAACTCAGACAGAGATACCCAAAACCATTCTTATTGTGTGATTGCTTTCAGTATTCCTCTGAGAACTTTGTAGCTCATTAACTGTTGGCTCTCTTTGGGAGGGAAGCAGGGCCCCCGTTCTGTCACGTAGGCGTAGGGAAACCTCAGCACCCAGAGTCCATCCGAGGGAAGGGTGATTTCCTGCTTCTCAGGGTAAAATATAGGACAGGGTGGTGGTCCCGGTTGAACCTAAAGGCAAAAGAAAACATGAGTAGGTAATCAAACATCACTACTACCTTATAAAGTACTAAAATGCAAATGGAGTTTTTTCAAATGAGTATTAAAATAAAAATGGAAGAAAAGGTGAAGAATTATCCAATTCAGAGAACCAACAATTTTTTCACCTCTTAAATTCAAATTGTAACTAATAATAATTGAGCAATGAGTCACTGCTTGTCTATGACATTTAAAATGACAAAGTCATTCTTGAAAGGTCATTGTTAGCTGTTTTTTTTTTTTTTTTAATAAAGGCCATTATTACAGCAGGGAATGCCAATAATTCATCCTCGATAAATTATTTTTGCAAAAAAAAATTTGTACTCTATACAAAGCATAAACTTATATACTTTTTACTTTATTCAAAGTATAAATTTGGCACCTTGAAGTTTATGAAATCCCAAGTGCTTATGTAAATGATACTTTTGGAAAAGACTGTCTTGGCTGAAGTTGGTTTGAGTTGGAGTTTCTTGACACCCTTGTGAATTAATGTTTCCCCAGCCACCCCTGCCCCTGCTGTTCCCAGATTCCCTCCTGCACTTCCCACCTGAGGCGTCAAGGTGATCTGCAGAGGAGCATCAGGAACCACCACGAAGAGCCTCATGAACTGGGCGTAGTGGGGCTTGAGGCCGCGTCCCTGCGTGGAGGACAGGATGTAGAGGGGCATGTCGGAGTTGAGGGCTTTCAGGGCAGACTCCTTCGGCCCCCCTCCCATCACCTTCATCACCTTATCAGGCCCTGAGCACATGAACCTCCTGCCACGTGCATCTTCATATTCAAAGCCCACAAAAGCCCGAGCGATGTCGTCCCTCCGCCGGCCCCTGCCCATCACCACGGCGCTCCTTTTCCCAGGGACAGCCTTGTTGGGTGCAGGCCAGGAATTGGTGTCTAAGTCTCCTTCATCTTCAGTTCTCGTCCTGATGACAATGTCCCAAGGCATTAAATAGTTTGTTCCTGGGATAAAGCCCTGTTGATCTAAGCCTGTGTGGAAGTTGTAAGCCTTAGCAGGGCCCAGCTTGACCAGTGACCAGCTGGAGAATTTGGGCAGAAGGCCTTTGGGGCAGTTGGAATGGAGCATCCCGGGGAGGTACTCGACAGTGGACGCCTGGCGATCCACCAGGCTCGGCCTCTTCTCGCTCTTGGAGTCCCCGCTCTGCCCGTGGCTTTCTGCATTGTCCCCTCCACCCTGGGCATCGGCTGGGTAAGTGCCCAGGCTGCCTGTGGACTGGCCCAGGCTCAGGGCTAAGCTCAGGCCTGTGCTCTCTCCCTGAGTCTGAGGTTCTTTCTCTTTGAGTTTCTCGATCTCGCCTTCCGGAGGGGCAGGAGATGCCTCGTCCCGAGCAGGCGCCGGGTCAGGTGTGCTTGGCTGAAATATGGGGAAGTTGATGTGCTCCAGTTTTCCACAGCACTTCTCTTCCAGCAACTGTGAGAAAGAAAAGGTGGTTTAGTAGCCACCCTTAGATGAGGAAGCTCAGAGCCACAACATTCAGCAGCTATAATTAAGATTCAAGAGGCTTGCACCACGTGAGAACCAAAGCAGCGATGGGAACGTGGCCCACAGACCTGATTATTTAAAATTCACATGGACCAACACATTCAAAGTGTAAACAGGTGCATTAACTGGTGCTCCTGTGTGTGTGGTAAAGACTGGAACTGCCCAGCCTGGTACAGCCCATTTCTGCTCCCAGAAATGTCTCCCCCAAGCAAAACGTTGGTAAGGTTAAGAGGAAACTTGTGGTCACTTCAGAATACAGACTCTGCAGATGAAACAAAAGCACTGCTTGAAGCACCAAGAGACCTAACAGTTACCTGGTAAAAGTCATAATTAGCTGCTTTGATATCAAAGGGGTCCTCCCGAGGAGCTTGTTTCCTTCCACAGTTACAGGCACCAGTGGAACGAGCCCGGCTGTTGTGGTACAGAATTGGAGGATTTCTGTCTGCTTCTGGCTTTTCCCCTAAAAGCAAAATCAATCAAAACTTGGGCAAATTGCTCACCATTCAAAACATTCTTTATTCCCTTCATCCATTGCTCCCTCCCTGCTACTGACAAATACAAAATGTTTGTCAAGCAACTCCTCCCTTCCCCACTTTTAATAATGCAAAGTTCCAGTGGAGGTTATACCACTAAACCAAACCTTACTTGTTTTCACAACCTCTTCCTGAAGGCTCAAAGTTCTTCTGCCTGCAATAAACTTGCAGAAGTCAGTTTTGACTCCCTGATCAACCAGGTTATTTAAAACAAAGGGGGATGCTTATGCTTTTTAGAGAATTTTGGTCTTACACTCCTCTCATCAGAAGTACTCCAGTGTAATTGCTTTTAGCTAGTAAGACAGAATCAGAGTTACCACTAAAATCAGAAAATCAGAGTAAGCGTTACTACTAACAGTGGACTGGCTCCTGAACTCTATATAAAGGAAACCTGCACAGCAGCTCAGCTATGACCCCACTGTAGAGATGATCACAGAATCATTTGGGGTGGAAAAGACCTCTGAGATCATCGAGTCCAACCTTTGCCTGGTCATCACCTTGTCAATTAGAGCACAGCACTGAGTGCCACATCCAGTCCTTGAACACCACGCTTTAAAGCTGCAAACTTTCACCTCCTACATTTCAGAGGTGGTACTTTCAGCCCAAGCATTTTAAAGTAAGATAAACCATGAAACCAAAGCACAAGTGAGCATCTTTACCTGCTTTAGGGAGCAGATGGAACTTGTGCACGCAGTGCTGGTCGGTCAAGCTCCGCTCCTCGCAGAGCTGGTGCCCGTTGCTCCAGAACTTGTAGCAGTCCTCGTTGAGCTGCATGGCGTATTTGTGGAAGGCTGGGCCCCGGGCGTGCTGGCTGTACACGCGCAGGGCCTGGGCCAGCTGGTTCTTGTGCACTGTCATGGTGTAATTGTGGGGCAGGTTGGACTGGTAGGCGCTGTGGGCCATGGGCAGAGCCTTCTGGCAACGGTTTTCGGAGAACTTGGTGTCTATGTCTAAGTAGCCTTCCAAAACTTTGATGCTGCTCATGATTTTTGAGCTCAGCTCGCCACAGGTCGGGTCATCGTCTTTGCCTTCAATGGTCACTTCATAGAGTTTTAGAGCAGCTGCCACCCACTTCTGGTAGGTCGGGAGCTCAAAGTGAGACGGCTGAGGGTTCCTCCCCACGCTGTCTTCAAAGCCCTTCTTGCTGAGCACCAACTCCACGTGCTGCCACAAGAACTCCTTGAGGGTGCAGTCCACAAGCTGCCCGGAGGAGCTGGAGCTGGAGCTGCTACTCTCTGCGTGGAAGGAGAGCTGCTGCCGGCCGTGCCTCATCATCTGATACCTCCTGGGTCCCGACAGGGTGGGAGCCAGCAGAGAGTCAGTCTCTCTCATGGTGCAGTTGCTCCTGAGCTGGTCGAGAAGCATGGCCACAGGATCGTCTCCCTCCTGGGGCCCACCAGCCACGATGTACACGAAAGCCTGGTTGGCAGGCACGGTGAAAAGGCAGTTGATGCTCTGGTTGGTCAGCACCCGGCTCTTGCGGAAGATGCGGTAGATCTGATCCTCCAGAGCGTGCTGCAGCCTCCTCTTGGGGGAATGCTTCTTGGGGGGTGGCTTTTCCAGGTGACCGCAGGGATCCTGACCCCTGCTGGGCAGCGGATCCACCTTCAGAGCCCCGTTGAGCTGGAAGAGGAAGAGGAGGCGTGGAGGGCATGGCCTGCAGTTGAGCTTCCACTCCTTGCCGACAGGACAGTCCTTGATGGCAGCCTTCAGGGAGGGCAGCACCTTCTGCCGCAGCCCGTCCAGCGCCCTGAACACGCGGTCGTAGGTGATGTCGAAGGAGCAGGTGGGATGCACCAGCAGCAGGATGTGGCACACGGAGAACAGGTATAGGAGGCTCAGGCAGTGCAGCTTCTCCTGGTGCTTCCAGAACTCGTGAGCCTCGGCGTGGGGCAGCGGGGCAGGGCCTCCGGAGGGATGGCCGGGCCCTGCCTCTCTGTTCTCGGCCGCCGCCAGGTCCCCGCAGGCGCGCAGCAGCTGCGGCGTGTCGCAGATGGAGGTGAGCACCAGGTACAGCACGCGGCTCTCCTGGCTGTAGTACGCCTGCAGATGGTTGTAATCCTTGGTGGCCGGATCGCCCTCCTGCCCCGCGGCTCCATCCGCCAGCTCGGGATCCTCCTCCGGGAAGAGCGGGAACACCTGCCGGTCGCACACGGTGCTCACCAGGGCCTCCTTCTCGGAGCAGAGCTGCAGCGCGGTTTTGCCGAAGATGCCCACCACGCACACCTCCTCCTCGCCGCCCGCCGCGCCGCCCGCCTCGGCCGCCAGCAGCAGCTCCCGCAGGCTCATGGGCCCCACGGCCGTGCCCATGGCCCCGGGCGGCCCGGCCCCGGGCAGCGGCATCTCCCGGCCCCGCTCCCCGCCGGAAGCGGCGGAGCCCCGGCCCCGGCCCCGCGCATGAGCGGCTCCGCCCCGGAGGGCGCGGACACGGGCACGGGGCGGGCAGAACAGCGGCGGAGGTGGCAGCGAGCACCGCTGTCCCCATCGCCCCCGAGGGTCCGGTGTGCACGGCTGTGAGCGCCCCCGCGGACCGTGCCCGGATACCGGGCAGGGCTGTGCCACCGCTCTGCCCCGGTCCTGAGCTGAGCCGCGGGACACGCACAAGCTCTGCCCATCCCGTGGACCGTGCTTGCAAGGAGGCTTTGAGTTCCTCGCCTTTAATCGTGATCAGCCGGTGATACACAGTGCAAGGGCCTCTTACATTTGTAGCCACAGACTCGAACTGTTTGTTGAAGCTTACAGCACTTTAATATTAGTGCGTTCAACTGTTGTTTTTCTTTGAAACTGTACAAATACCGTCAAGATGTTTTTTGTTTAAAAAAAAGATACAAAAATACTGAATTTCAGCAAACACATATTTGTATGACAAGCAGCACCAGTGCTAGAAACATAACAGTCCTTGCTTCAGCAGCACCCAGATGTCAAAAGACTTGGGAAATTTCCTATTTTTTTTCCATTATGAATGAAGATGCAACCAAATTGAGAGACATTAGAGAGGGATAAAAAGCACAATCTGCTTTACAGGGTTTCATAATGCCTTATTTTCCTGTGCATTACATTTACTTACAAATACATGTGCCTGAGTGTGATAAAAATGGGATTCAAGTGGCTTCCTGAGTACAAATGGAAAATTGTTCCATAAACCTACTTTCCTTTTTACTTTTCATCAAAGCTGTTTGCAGCACTCAGCCGTGCAGGCGAGGGACTCTTGGGGTGAGCCATCTGTCAAAAGAAGGGAAGGGTCAGAACTTGGATATCTGAGCTCATTATCACTGAGATGAAACAGTGCAATTCTTAGCTGGCACCTTAAAACAGACACAACAAATCAGTAAAATAAAAGATGCTATTAACCCTCACATTTTGTCCTTCTGCAAAGTGGAACTATGACTTTGAAAGTTGCATTGAAGCACCAAAAAAGCAATTTTTCTTCTTGGGATTGTCAAATAACCTGCCAGAATGGCATGTCCATTCTGCAGTGCTCTTAGATCAGTAGGGAATTCTGTGACTTTAAAGCCACTTTCTGATTCCAAGAAGAGGGACAGAGTGACTTGCCTGAAATTTGCGCCGCAGTGCCCGTGTCATTATTGGGGTCAGCCCAGAGCCACATTCAGTGTTTTCTTTACTATTTAGAGGAGTGCCACCAGGACTTCTGAAAGGGCAATTATGATCAGTTTGATTGGTTCTCTAGTTTTTCTAGATTAAAAAACAGAATGAAAGAGAACAGAAAAGAACAGACCTTTGTATATCGACTTTCTTCAGATGCTTCCGAAGATCAATCTGATTTTTAGGGGAGGTACTAAGAGGAAAAAAAAGAAATTGGTACAATAAAATGTTTCCTACTCAGTAAAAAACATTAATCACTGTTTAAAACAGAAAAATCTAGTATCTAATCAAGGAAGAAAACATCTTACATTACAGATTTTGTAGCAGGAGGTGATGGCTTGGATTTAGGTCTCAGATTAACACTCTGTAGATCTGTGACTGTAATTAATGCCCTGCGTGGCTTCACTGGTGATTGCTCCTACAGCAAGGAAAGAAATGTTACCCCAGATAAAACTTCAGAAGGTCTCACTACCCTGAAATCCATTTAATATTTCATAAATCTGAAAGATTTTTGTGGTTTATGGCTTTTATGCTTTTAAAAAATTATTAAGATTTGAACATGCCTTGGATAAAAATATATTTATTTAGGAAAAAAACAACAACAAAACCAACCTAAACAAGAGGGTTTTTTTCTGCAAACAAAGTTCCAGCTGGCCAAAAGGAAGTCCAAAAAATCTACTGATAACACACAAAGCTGCATGGAAGCTTCATGGCCTTAATGTAAAATTAGAGCTGTCCTGAGTGCCAGGTGAAATTGGAGTTTGTTACTTTATATTTCTTCCCTTTCAATGCCCAGGTGCAGAATTAGAATGGTCACTTGAAACTGATCACTGGATAAGAATCAATTTATCAAAAAAAGAGCAGGAAATACAGCACTTCCAGGGTGGATTTTCCCTTGATTCAGCCTCCAGTTTACCTTGTCCATTCTCAGGTTGCTGTTTGTCTTCTTCAGTTTAACATTCAGGAGGTCTTTGAGGGTGATGTGCATGGGCCCATCCTTTTTCACTGGTGGTGCCTGAAAGCAAAGGGGTTTGGAAGGGAAATGAGGAAGGGAAAGTGACTGAGCACTCACAGAGAGTGATGTGCTGAGGAATCCACATCCAAAAGGAACTCAGGAAATAAAAAACAGAGGAACCTTCTGATTCCCTACCAGTTTAGAGGCTGTGCCCCGTTGGAGGAGGAGAGGTGCTGGAGGCAGCTTTGGTGGAGGCAGCGGCGGTGGAGGAGGAGGAGGAGGAAGAGGAGGAGGAGGGGGGATGGACACAGGCACAGATGCTGAGGATGGAGGATCCATCTGTGTCCCCACAGGAGCACCCAGGACTGGCTTGTGACACCTTTGGCAAAGGGAACTTTCTGAAGACAAAGCTGCTGCTCCGTTCATCTGAAAGCGACAGAAATAAATAAAGAGAACATTAAATCCACCAGCAGAAGCAGGTGGGATTTTAGAGAACAAAGGTGCTGGCTAAGGTTGAGCTGTAAAGATAGAAACCTTCCTGCTGTGAGAGAGCAGCAGTTCTGCAGCTCTGAGTGCAGAGGATGCCCCTGAGGAGCTGCTCAGACCTCAGTGGATCTGCACTGAGCACAATTCCTCATCCCAATGTCACCCTGCCCCAGCTGGACTGACACTGACCTGGAGGGCTCCTTGTAGCTTGGAGAATTCCCTTTCCAACTTCTCCAGCTTCTCCCTGAATGCATTTAGTTCCCTTAAGTAGATTTGTGATGGAAATATGGTGTCTTTAACCACCTGAAAGCTCTAAGCATAAAAAGAAAGCAGATTATGTGTATTTGTGTGTTGATTTTCTTCAGATATTTCTGAAGATCCATCTGATTTTTAGGAGGGGTGCTAACAGAACAAAAGAAATTGGTACAGTAAAATAATTCCCACTCAGTAAACAGCATTAATCCCAGTTTAAAACAGAAAAATCTAATATCAAAGAAAGGACATACCTGTGCAATCCTGCTCTGGCACCACCAATACAGAAATGATGCTGCTGTTGCCAAGGGTCTGACCACACTTTTTACACTGGGCAAGGCTAAAGGCCACTGGGAGCACCTTGGGGCTGGTGAGGAGTTCAGAGGGAGATGAGCTGGTGACCTGCAACAGAACAAGGCCAGAATTTTATTTATCATCTCAACCTTTAAAACAGTGAACTGTGACCAATCATGTGGAAATTACAAGCAGGAACCAGCAGGTAACAACAGAGCAAATGTGATCACAGAAAGCTGGAAAGGCCAAGATACATTTTAGTAAAGGATGGGGGAAATCCTATTGGAAATACTTTTTTATTCAAACTGCTTTTCCTGGTTATTAATCATAGAAACATAAATAGTTGGAAAAGATCTCCAAGGTCAAACCAAAAGATGCCATGTAGTGCCACGTACTTGGCACAAATCTTTGCCCCTTTTCCACGAGCCATTGGGAGCAAACAGCAAACCCAGGGATGGAGTGGGAAGGCAAAATCCAAGCAGAGCCTCTTACCGTAGGGAGGGACAAACTGAGCCCTGGGGGGCTGCAGCATTTCTCTTCTTTTCCAGTGGAAATTTTGCTCGGGCTCTTCGTTTTCGTTTGCATTTCTTATACCTTGCCATTACTGGGGAAAAAGACACATTTCAAATGGATGTAGAGAGATAAATCAAATTATACATTGGGACAGAGCTGCCACCAAAGGGAACAGCACAGGCTGCACATCAGAAATCCAGTCAGAGGTTACTCACAGCTGCCTTGGTGGAATTATCATGGACCAGGGATAGAAAATACATCCTTAATTTCATATGATCCATGGGGATGTGCTTACACAGAGGAAGCACCGTTTTATATGGGCTTATTCCTCTCCTTTTCTATTGTGTCATAGATAGCATAAATAATTATTGTAAATATAATAATATGAATTAGTTAAATAAGCACACATGAAAAATATATTCTAAATAATACTATAAATAGGTATAAATACACAAGAAAGTAACTAGAAATATTAACAACTAAATAGAAACCTTGCAAGTATGTAAGCACATTAAAACATGTAATATTAATATGTAAGCACAATAAAAATAAACGGATGTTCAGTTTTTCGTTAAGCTGACGTGCCAAGTACTGAATTTGGGGAAAACAACGCTTGGGAAGAACGGTGACAAAAAACACGGAGAAGCCACGGAAGGATGCCGGGGGCGGCCCGGGCCGGTCCCTGACCGGTGATCGGCGACACGCCAGTCCCGCTCACCCGGGACCCCGCACCGAGACCGGGGATTTCTCTCTCTCTCTCACACACACGCACACACCTGTGGGGGTGTCCCGGGGGTGTCCCGGGGCCGCCCCGTCCCCCCGGCCGCGCTCCGCGCCCGCCGCCGCCGCCGATTCAAACCGCTCCCCGCGCCGCGCCCAGCCAATGGCAGCACCGCTCTCTGCCGGCCCCCCCACGCGGCGCATGTAAGCCGCTCGCTGATTGGCTGTCGAGCCGAGGCGCGCCCGCGCTCCACGGGAGAGGGGCCGGCGCTGCCCCGCCCCGGCCCGGCCGCGCTGAGGCGAGCGGCGCCGCCATTGGACGAGAGGGCTCGGTGCCGCCAATCGGCTGCGGGCAGCGCTCTGCTGGGGAAGGCCGGCGGGGTGAACCGAGCGAGGAGCGGCCCCGCCGCGGCTACCGGCGCAACCGGGAGAGAAGCGGGGACGGGGAGCGGCGCCGCCGCCCTCTCAGGGCCGCGGCGGACGGGCCCGCGCCGCTTCCCGCCAGCGCCGCGCGCCCCACCCCGGCCAATCACGGCCGGAGCCCACTCCGGGCCAATGGGCTCGCCCGTACCTCGGAGCGGGTTTACATTCTCCGCGGGCCAATGCCGAACGCGCCCCGCGAGCCGCCAGCCAATGGGAGGCGCGCGGCGAGTGACAGCTGGCCAATGGGCGCCGCCGACTCTCCCGTGCCGCGGCGCGGGGGGTGGGGATCTCCCCGCCGCCGCCTGAGGAATGTCAACTATTCAACATGGAGACGGCGGTTACCAGGCTCGAGACCCTGGTGAGGGCGGGCGGCGGCCGCGCTGAGGGGCGGCCGCGCCGCGGGCCGGCGGCGGCGACGCCTCGGAGGGCGCGGGGCCGCCGCGGAAGGGAGGGAGGAAGGGAGGGAGAAGCGGGCGCGCGGGCGCGGCGCGACGGAAGAGCCGCCACTCAGCCGCGCCCGCGTTCCCCATCCGGGCCCTGAGCGCGGCCCGCGCCGCCCTCGACGGGGCGCCCGCCGGCCGCGTCCGGGTCAGGCGGGTTCGGCCGGGCCGGTCCATTCCATCCCCCCCCCTCGAGGGGCGGGGCTTGCGCCGCTCCATTCACCCCTCGGCGCGGGGCAGGGCGCGGCCATTCCCGCGCACCTTTAGGGGGGGCGCGGTGGGCGCGCTCATTGCCCGCCTTGCGGGGGGACGCGGCCGGGCCGGGCCGGGCCGCTCCATGTCCCCGCGGCGGGAGGGGGGGCGCGGGGTAGAGTGGAGCTCGCGGACTAGTCCATTTTTTCCCCAGAGGGGGGTGAGGGTGGAGCGCTCACCTGGGCTGGACCATTTTGGCTGCGGGGGGGTGAGAGAGAGGCGGGCTGGGCTGGTCCATTCGCGCGGGCGCGCGGGGGGAGCGGGGCGATGGCCCCTCAGCCCTCGCCTGCCGAGCCCCAAATCGCGGAGTTTTCGCGGCTTTTCTCTCGTTTCGCTGCTCTGAGGCAGCCCCTGAAGCAGCACGGGGCTGGAATGATGGCCTCTCTGCCAGCCCCACTCCTGAAAAGTGGAAAAAAGGCAGAAATGAAGCTCTCCCAGGAAGCTGTGCTGGGTTTCCTCACGCTGGGGAGCTGTGCCCAGACAGCCGAGTTCCCTGTGCCTCAGACCTTCAGCTTCCTCAGTCCCTCAAACCTTCATCTTCCTCATCCCCCTTCCTTCATCCACCAATCCCTCAGACCTTCATCTTCCTCATCCCCCTTCCTTCATCTTCCACCAATCCCTCAGACCTTCATCTTCCTTCCACACAGTTTTTTTTCCATTTTTGCCCATAGTGTAAGCTTGATCTCCCCATATCTAGTATTCTCTATTTTTTTCTGAATCGTGGTTTAATTTAGAAATATGTTTAAAGGTGCTTGGGTTTAGATGTTTAATTAATTTATTTATTGTCACGGTTTATTTCTGTGTTTCATTGAAAGTCATGCTTTCAAGTGGTTCTCATTTTAGGACCTGTGAACAGAGAGGTATTTTTGCCCCCTTTCAGCTAGCAGGGTTTTTTATTCTGGAATTCAGAATAATCTCACATTTCACAGCTTTGTGTCTCTTGCCTTCCCTCCTGCTTTGTTGTTTCCCCGTCCTGGATTTCCTGTGAAGCCAGCTCTCTCCACAGAAGTGTGATAAAACAACACTTCTTATTTCCCTGCAGCTTTTGACATGAATTTCATGGAAAGCTTCCTTTTGGTCTCATGGAAGCAGGGATAAATTAATTAGTGGGAGCTTGAAGAGGACAATGGGCATGAAAATAATAAAACCAATCAGGTAATCAATGGTTATTTGTGACAGGAGCACCACCAGAGTGTGAGATTAATTATGGAAAAGATCATAGAGCTGGCAGTGCTTCATTCAGAGCAGTGCAGTTCATTCCTGTCAGTTTTTTGGGACCCTGCACCTCCTCTGGGCCTGAGTGGTGTCTGTCCAGTGCCCTTTTTATGTTGTACTACTGGTGATGATGCACAAAAAGCAGTGCAATGTTAAAAGGGCATTGGCCAGCAATACAATCTGCATTATTCTGTATTCTTTTTAATAATATACAAGCCCAAAATCTGTCTGAGACCGCAAAACAGCTGTCAAATGAGATTGCCACTGGTTTATTTTATTTTATTTTATTTTATTTTATTTTATTTTGTTTTATTTTATTTAAGGAGGAATGTTGGCCATTTAATGACAAATGCCATCATCTCTGTCTTAGACATGGCCCAGGTGACTCAGCTCTGTGTACATCCCCAAAAATCCCCTCTCTCCACTCCATTCCCAGATTTTTTTGGTGTTTTTTTTAAAAATATATCAGCAGCTTCCACCCCTGAGAGTTCTCCAGCTCTCAATGTGAAGTTATTGCTGTGTTTAAAGATGCCCATCTCCACTGAGATTCGTGGAACAAACCCTGCCTGTGGTGGTGTTCTCACCCCCCACTGGCAAAGGACATCCCCAGAGCTGGCCAAGGAGTGTTAAAGTGCATTTTGCTGTGATTCAGCACTGGAAATTATAAAAAATAAACTCTGCTGTCTAGAAAATATTCCCTGTAATGCAGTTTGAGAACATCTATCTGATGGCAGTCTGGAATCTTAGCTTGCTGTGAGGCAAATCCAAGCAATAAATGCACTTGGAAATGGAATTTCCAGTTTAGAAAGCACCAAACAGTTTGAAATTGAATTTCTGGCAGATCTGTTGAGCGTTTTGTTGGGTGGTTGGGGTTTTTTCCCCCCTCATGATCAGTGGAATGGCAGATTCTGACTAATAAAAATAATAATAATGTGAATTTTTGTGTGTGTGCCTGTTAGGACTTGGTGAGCTTTAACCTTATCCAGCTCTTCACCATCCACAGAAACCTCTGGCTGAGTTGATGTGGGGTTTTTTCCCAATTTTTGGTGAGTGTGTGATTGATTGTTGCCCAGAATTGTTGCTGCTAACGAGTGCTCTGACTTTATTGCACTACTGTGCTATACAGAGAGCAGTGCAATAGTATTGTCAAAGCATCTGAGAGCAGAGCCCTCAGCACTGGCCTCACTCACTTTCTAACATTTTCTTCTAAACCTGTGAGTAAATTACAAATTTACACATCAAACCCTGCATTTTCTCTGTGGTTTATTGTAAAATAATCATCCTACAAATGCTTCTGACCTAGAATATTAAAGGGGGGGTTTTTGCAGGTGGATGTTTCCTGAAATGCAGCAAGAAATAAATATTTACAACAATAAAAGCAGTCGTAATGAACTGTGTTAATGTCTTCACAAAGCTTAAAATTCTGGCCACATTTAGCTTCACATCCAGTTTTTAATGTCCTGAATCACAGTATGTTAGTTAGCTCCTTATGGAAATCTTAAATTATCAGTATTGAATATTTAATGGGTCATTTTGAAAGCAGTTTTTGTTGCCTGCTTTCCCAAAAACTGATCGAATGGATCAGTTCTTTGCTTTTCTCCAGAAAAGCAAAAAAAATGAAAAAAGCAAAAAGCAAAAAATAAAAATTTTGAGGTGCCTGCTGTGGAAAGGAAAACCCACAAATATTTCTTAGTGGAGGAGAACAGAAACCATTGAGCAGTCAGGGAAGAAATCCCTTGTGAGCTCTTTAAAAATGTACAGTGTGCTGAAAAAGTATTTTATTCTTGGATTTTGTCCTGGCTGGTTTCTGGGGCAGGTGTGGGAAGGAGTTTTGCTGGGCAGATGGTGAGTTATGGCAGCACTGGGTGAAAGCTTTCCCCCTGATTTATAGATGCTCAAGCTCTTCAGTAGATTTATTTTCCTTTTCTCAAGCTATTATTTGAAAATGTGCTGGAGGTGTGTGGAACATCATCCATCACCCCCTCAGAAAGAAGCTTTTATTGGAGAGTGTCCTGGATCAAATCCTGCTCCTTCAGGCTGAATTTCCAGACTCCCAAAGGCATTAATGGCCATTCCTTAAGGCTGATGTCCAAAACATAAATATTGGAATCCCAGCCTGACCACAGACTGTGGATATTTATTCCTTTATAACAAATACAGCCTTTAATCCTTAAAAAAATCATAATTGGAATGGTCACTTTGGGGTTAATCTCAAAAGAAAAGCAAGTTAAGGAAGTCACAACCATTTTTCCATTTTTAACTTGCTTTCATCATTGTCTCTTCTGTGACTGTAAAATCACTGAATTATTATGTCAAAGAGTTAATGAGTTGCTTGGGAGCTGGGAAAACTGCCTTTCTTGAAAGTGGAAGTCTTTAACAGATATTAAAATTGCAGACTAAAATTAATTAAGTAGTAATGCTATCAGCAGACTGTTTTACAAGGCAATTAGACAATTCTCTGGTGGCTTATTTATCCCAAGGAATGAAAAGTGATGTCATCCATTTTATGAGCTGTTAGTCAGTCTGGTATATTAGGGAATAATAAAATGTATTGTGGACATTAAAACCATCAGAAGGAACACATCCCTAATATGATTATTAATAAAAGCTCTGATGATACTCTTGGATCCTGAATTTACTCATAATCTCCTCTGTGTAAATAACTGATTGTTGTAAGTTTTGCTAACAGAACTCTTTGTATTTGAGAAAAATTAAATTTGAAAACTTTTATGGTCTCTGAGCTTTTCAAAGTGAGGAAGCTGCCTCCTGCTTTCCTGAAACACAGGTTGGGGCTTGTCTGCAGTTTTTGGGTTTTAATACACTGTGCCTGACCTTAAATATTTTAGTTCCAGAAAGCAGAATCTGATCTGGATTATATTCAGCGCAGAGTGGAGTTTGAAGTAATGAAAAGTCTTCCTGATGATACAGCAGAGGTAGTATTTTCAGATTAAATTCAATTTTATTGCATGAAGTTGGTAATAAATGGGTATTTTTCTTTAAACCTGAAATAATGTATGTGGCTGTTCTTTCAACTACTCAGGCTATTGTAATTGTTGTTGTTATTGTTGTTGTTATTATTATTATTATTATTATTATTAATTTCCTGTATCATATATCAAGATAAGTGGCCTAATATGAATTCAAACCAAACTCCATTGGTTTCTTGGGATAGTGAAATTCTCCCATGTTCTGCTCTGAGAAATCAGTGGTGTTAGCACCTAAATTCAGGTTACAGATTCCAGTATGAGCTAAAACTCACCCTTGCTCTGAGAACCAAGATAAACTTGCCAACAAGCAGTGACTAAATTCAGATTTGGGGCGGGGGGAGATGAGAGGAAAACAATAAATGACATCACATAAAGGATTTTATAAATAAGCCCTTTTCTCCTGTACATTTTCACTGTAAAGGATCATTTCATGTTAAATGTCTAACACCTACACTTTTAAGTGAAGTGTGGCCACGTGAATTTTATCATTTTGTGTAATTTAAATGCTCTACTCACACAGGAGGATCCAGCTGCTCTCCTGAAGGAGCTCCCGGTGCTGAAATCCCGCTACAAATCCCTGTGTGCCCGGATGGAAGAAATTTCCCTGGAGCAGAAGGAATCCATGGAGAGCATCCGTGCTGCCCTGGAGAAAACAATGAAGATAGTTCAGGCACTGCAGCAGCAAACAGAGCTGGAGGTGGTATTTTCATTTTAAATCACTTTGTTTTCACTGCTGGCAATGAACACCAGCTTTGTAACCTTTACGTGCCACGCCTGGTTCCACTGGAAATTGTTGTTTGTGCAGACTTGTAGAAGATCAGGAGACAATTTCCCAAAAGGAATGATAGCAGGATTGGAGGTTTTTTTTTGTAAATCCCAATCCCCAGCAGTTAAAATCAGTGGTGTTCAGATTTGGAGCTCAGGAGTGTGAATAGAGTGACAAAATTTGGGTAATTTTATAGGAATTGACACCTCTGTGCACAGCTGTGTCCCACGGCCACACTGACAGGTTTTTGGAAGTGCACACCTTAAAGAAAACAGAAAGTGAAACCAATTTTAAAAGGCTAAAAAGCTTTTAAATGGCAAATTCATTGTCTAAAGGGAGAAAGTTAAACCATTGTAACAAACACCCTGGGACTGCTGTTAGTCCAAAGCTGTTTTTCCTAAGATAATGTTTAAATTGGTAAAAAACTCAGCAACAAACAACATTTTCTTAAGTGGTCTTCAGACACTGCTTCCCTTTTTCACTGAAGAGGTGAAAACTTTAATTTTGATCCTTTATAAATGAGGTGATTTAGATCAGTGCTCCAGTGACAGGGCCTGGAGATTGGGTTTAATCTGCCAACAGTTACTGGTAACTTTTGATAGACAAAATGGGCTGTATGATGATTTAAAAGACAGTGGTTATATGTCACAGAAAGGAAAACAGATCATGTCTTACTGTGTTTCAAGGATATTCTGTCCAAAATAATTTTATACTTGGATTTTCTCAAAGTGGGAGACCCTTCTCTTGAGAGCTTTAGGTAAAGATTTTCTTGCACTTTTTTATATTTCCTAAACCAAAAATGAATTACACTTCTGGAGAAATAAAAGTCTTTAAATTAAATACCTTTTTTTTTTAATTGAAAAATTTCTCTTTCTTGACTAATTTATAGTATTGGTGCTAGAGGAGGATTATGGCTGATTTTCCAGCAACACTTTGCTTGTACATTTGCTTTCAGTGGAAGGAAATCAGGAGTCTACTGTCAGTTTCCATGAGCAAAGGGCTGCACAAACATTGAGTCTCTCTGTAAATATCATCACCTCAGGAACTGAAGGATCAGACTTCTCTGTGTTTGCTTTTTCTTATTTTCCCAGAGCTTACCTCTGTCAGCAGAAGAGCAGACTGCAGCCCAGCAGTTAAACTTGCAAACTGGGAAAGAAATGGAATTTTCAGTGCAACAGGTAATTGGGGCATGGAATGTCAGTATTCCAGAAACCTTTAATGCCAAGTGCAGCTCAGCTGAGTGCAGAATCTGATTTTGTGATTTCATACCTCTCAAATGGAATTTTTCAGAAATGGGATGAAGTTCCTTAACAAACCTTTTCATTTTTATTCTATACAGATTAAGCTTTTTTAATTGTTCCAATTAGATGGTCCACAAAAGAGAAATTAGTTTTGATGGAAGACTTTGTTCCTGTTATTTTTTAATTGGGATGTGTTTATGTTTCTTGGGAATGCAGTTGGTTGCTCTTGTTGATCTTCTTGATAAAGAAACATTTGGGTGGGAGTGAGGGATGTCATTGATTCAAACCAATATGGGGAGAAAATTAATTTCCTGTGAAATATTAAACAAATTTTGGGATATGAGCAACAATCTATTCTAACTGCAATGCAGTTGAACTTAGATCTAAATTAAAATTTGTTAAAAAGTCAGATATTCTCCCATAGCTTGATATGTAATTATCCAATATAATTATCTGCAAATATTTGCTCTGGGTCTCATATTAAAAATACCAAAGAAGGTTAACAGAGGTGTTTCTCTGACTGACCTTTTTCTATTTCTCCCCACTTCCCACTGTCACAGGAGACCTCACTTTGTGTCCCTTTATTGCCACAGTTGGTTTGCATGGAGCCTGTCCAGCTCCTGCAGCTTCACTCACCCTTTGTTTGCAAATATCTGCTCCTCCCTTGAGAAATGCTCTCCATTTATGTCCATCACTAATTCTGAATCACGTGCAGTGCTTTCAGATCCCTGCTGCAGAGCTGGAGAGGCTCATCTGACTTGCACATTAATCTTTCTGTACCCATTTTAAACTTAATTTCATTTTAAGCTCTGCTTAATCCCTAAGATTTTGCTGTTGACCTCGGTGGCTGCAAGATCCTTGGTTATCCAGTGGTAAAATGTAATTAATGTAAATTTCATGGAGAAATTAAAGTGTAAAGAAAGATTTCTACCCAAAACACTAACAAATACTGACATTATTGTTTATTTTTAGCCATCCTGCCCAGGATCTACAGTCCCTGACTCAGCTGAAGGTAAGTGCTGAAAAAATAAACTTCCCACTGATTTCTTCTCACAGAGGCTGTGATAGGCAGTAACTTCACTGTTTTCACTCACAGTATCTGCTGCTTTTGTGTGAAAGAATTTAGACTTTACTAGAAGGACCTGACCCCTTAGTTACATGCCAGCAATAGCTGCCATGTTTCTGGGATGTTTTTCTTTGCTTCCAGTGGGATTGAAGTGGAAAACTTGTGTTTAAGCTCTGGAATAAATGGTGGTCTTACCATAGAAATAGCTCTTTTTAAATTCATTTATCCCTGCTTATAGGAAGGAATTTTCACAGTTGGATTTGGTTTGTTTAAAAAAAAAAAAAACCAAAAACAAAGCCAGCTGGTCATTGACAGACCAAATTTGTCAATCCTCAACAGATCTCAAATTAAATGGTTTTTTTACTGAGTCTCCAGATCCAGTGATTGTCTTTTCCCTCCTGTCTCTTGCTGGAAAATCTTTCTTCAGTCCCACCTAGGGGTGTTATCAAACACTAATGGAAGCACTTTCTATCTTTGATACAATTTCTGAAGAAACAAATATTTTCCTTTTTTTTTTTTTTTAACAAATACCTTCTGTTTCCAATTTTTTAGAAGCCCAGTTCACCCCATTAACTGAGGAAACATTTATGAGTGTGCCCAGGAGCATCAGAAGCACTGTCAAGTTAGCAGACTTGAATTATTTTTACAAGGGGTTATTTAACCATTTCGTTGTACAGAACAACAGGTAAGGCTCAAAGCCATTCATGAAAGGATTTTTGTAAACGGCAAAGATTTTCAGCCTTTTAAAATGAAATAAAAGCAGCTAGTTAAGCATATTGTAACTTCAAAAAGCCCTGAGACCAAAGCTGCCCCCCAAACCCTGCCCTCCCCTCACCAACCCCTCCTGACCCTTCTCTGGGGTGAGTGCTGGGGTTTTTTTACAGGATGATGTTACAAAAAAAAGGAAGTTTTAAACTCAGGAATTCTGTCTTTTTAACCCTGAATGACTGCTGGGGTTTGAAGTGGCATAGAACAGTTGATGGTAATCTGAATAAATTTGAGATTTACAGAGCATTCACAAGAATCATTGATTAAACAGCATGTGCTTTTTAGCCTTTTTCTGCCAGATCTGATGTTTGATCCCTGTTTTACTGAGTTGTTTTTTGTCTTACAGAGCAGCACTGAGTCTTTCACAGATGAAAACGATGAATATGAAAGCCACTGGCTCAAAAATTCAAATCCTGAGAGAACTGGGGCTTGTAGAACTCAACAAACAAGGAAATGTTAAATTAGCTGTGTGAAGAAAAACTCATCTGACACAGAAGCATCTTGGTACAGCTCCTGGGTTATTGAGGAACAAGAATTTCTTGGAACAAGAGTTCCACTCTGGGGAAGTTGTTCATGTTTCTGTAGAAACTTTTCTGTTGATAATACTTGAAATTGGAGAGTTCAAGATCACTGAGGCTGGCACTTTACCTTGGCTGTTTAAAGGATTATGGTTGATGCATTTTTAAGGAATGTTGTGAGCCATGTGATGCTTCCATTTCCCTGCTGCATTCCTGAGGGGGTTTTAAAGGCAAATAATCCAAGCCTCTTAATTGTCCTTGCATTCCTGAATAAAGATTTATTTTACTTTTGTTTAAGTGACTCCTGACCCTGATCCCTGCCCTGATTAATTTCCCTTTGATGTGAATTCCCTCGGGTTTTTACAGTCCAGGCAGGAATTTCTGGGCACTGCCCAATCCAAGCTCCTGGACTGCAGCTCAGGACAGGGTCCTGAAAATTCCCAAGGATGCAGAATTTGACACTGTTTGACCATCCTAACAGTGAAAAACATAACATTTTTTTCCTTATGTGTAATATGTCTATATGATATATATTTTACATTTTATATATATATATTATATAGCATGTATATTATACATTCTATATATATTATATATTATTCTCTATATATTATATACTTTTAAATATTTATATTTATATTGTTATATTTCAGCAGGATTTGAGAGGGTAAGATGAATTAATTTTTATTAAGTACCTGTGGCTTTTTTTTTGGTGAAAAATTATGTCTGTCAAAAGAGAGAAATGTAAATTAGTGCTCTTAGGGAGGGAAAGGCTGATTTCTGAACCCATCCATGAACTGCTTTAGGGTTTGATGGGAAGAGAAACAGGCTGGGTATTAAAAACAAAAGAACAGGGATAACTTGATTTTATGGTGTCTGCTGCCAAGTGTGCCCTTTTAGGAGTAAATAATCAGTTTCAAGCAATTAATTAGTTTCACAAACTGATTTAGTACTTTTTAAACACATTCATCTTCTAATAGGGGACTCAGTCCTTGCTGTGCCAATACCAACAGCAGCGTTAAATATTGAATTTAGAGCTGGCTATGGTAACTGAAGGTAGCTGTCAGCCGGGGGTGGAAACTCATCCTCGCTCCTGAAACCTCGCCGGTAAGGAAGAATAAATAAAAATAATAAAGAAAAATAACGAAACGTAAAGAAAATTAAAGGAAAATAGAGCGAGATCCGAGCGCGGGGCTCTCCCCGCCGGTTCCCCTCAGGCGCCGCCGCTCCTCCCGCCTAACCCTAGGCAGTAAAGGCAACCTTGGGCTTAGGCGGGTTCCAAGGAAAAAGCCGTGGAGGAAGCACATTTTGGCAGTTTTGTGTTCTCCTTGGGATGCCTTTTGCAGCTGCGGTGTGCCTGGAGCCCTGGGCTTTGTGGTTTTAAAACCCAAACCCAAACCCTGACCCTGGGCAGCAGAAGCCGCCTCGCCGCCCCTCACGCCGCCACGCCCCCTGCGGGCGGCCCCGCGCATGCGCGGTGCTGGCGGGGCGGGGCGGCCGCTCTGCCGCGGTCACGGCCCGGCGGGTGCGCGGGGCCGCGCTCGGATCGCGGCGTCCGCTCCTGGGAACGCCGCTCAACGGAGCCTCCGCTCCTCACCCGCGGGCACGGACAGGGAGGCCGGGGACAGCCGTCCCTGCTCCCGCCGCTGGCGGAGCCGCAGCCATGGACGAGCAGAGCGTGGAGGTGAGCGGGCGGGCGGGCGGCGCGCGCTCCCTCAGGGCGGTGAGGGGGCAGCGGCTGCGGCTTCTCCTCCGCACCCGCCCGGGCTTACCGGAGCTCCTCCTCGGCTCCATGTACCCTGTGTGAGGGGGGGAAAAATGGCCGAGCGGTAGCGAACGGTGTCGGCCCGAGCGCTGGGAACAGCCTGCGGCGCTGCGGGGCTTGGCTCGGGTGGGCAGGCAGGCTGCAGGTGGGGAGGGCGTAGGAAATGAGCTGCCGGTGCCAGTTCCGGAGGTGGATGGATCCAGGCAGGGATGGAAGGAGGGATGGATGGAGACCTGGCGCGCACCGAGCCCGCCTTGGCACCGTGGAGGTGCAGAAGTGGCTGTGACCCGGCAGCTCAAACACCTGCTGGGGGCTGTGTCACAGCCAGGCTGGGAAAGGATGGAAAACGCCGGCTGCGAGTATCTCCTGTAAACGCTTTTCGATGGTTTGTAGCTGTTAAAGGAGGCGTTAATGTGTGGGAGATATATTGGTATCCGTAAATTGAAGATGTCGTGCTTTTGTGCTGATTCACAATCTCAGTGCTGTGGGGAAAAAAATTAGCCCACCTGAAGGACCTTATGAAGTTCCAGAGTTATAACTAAAAATATTTTTATTCCTGTATGATACAGGATGGAAAACTTCCTTATCAATTAAAAATTATCAATATAGAAAGCAAACATTGCTTTCAGAATAACTTTCTCATTTGGGGAATGTTTTTATCACCCAAAATTGATTAAATAGGATGAGGGAGAGTGTAGAAATAGTGGAGCTAATGCTAATGGTAGACCTTAAAAGAATATAAATCTTATAAAAGTCAAAAAAATACCCATTTCAGTTCAACGCCTCTTGTGTATTACACATACATGCACTTAGATGATCTAGAAATAGTTTAGTTCCAGTCCACTGTCTGCAGGTACAACACCATTTCTTCTGGCAGCTCCACAGTCCCGTGTGAACACACGCAGGAATATCTTGGCTACAGAAAGGCCTGCTCCAAAAGAGATAAGACAAACAGAAAATATTCCTTGAAGAAAGAGAATAGTGTTATAAAACAGGTGCTGGTGCAGTGTAGGAGAAGCTGAGGGGGAGAGTTGTGGTGTGCAGGTTGTATCTCCCCCGGAGATGTGCTGTTTGGAACAGGACAGAAACCTGGCACCGTGCCTGGGAAACAAACGCAGCCCTGGTGCGTCTGAAGCATGTTTAACAATGGTGCTAATCCCCCTTTGCAGAGCATTGCCGAGGTGTTCCGATGTTTTATTTGTATGGAGAAGCTGCGGGATGCCCGCCTGTGCCCTCACTGCTCCAAGCTCTGCTGTTTCAGCTGTATCCGGGTGAGTTTGCTTGGTTTAGTCTGTTCTTTCAAAGGTTTGAACTGAAAACTGGCTGAGCTTATGAAAACATTCTTTTCCTGGAGTTCCAAGGATTCCTTTTTTGTGGGCTTTGTGGTTTTAAAACCCAAACCCAAACCCTGACCCTGGGCAGCAGAAGCCGCCTCGCCGCCCCTCACGCCGCCACGCCCCCTGCGGGCGGCCCCGCGCATGCGCGGTGCTGGCGGGGCGGGGCGGCCGCTCTGCCGCGGTCACGGCCCGGCGGGTGCGCGGGGCCGCGCTCGGATCGCGGCGTCCGCCCCTTTCAAAACCTTTTATAACACCCCTGAGGAAGAAGTAGGCAGGCTGTGCATTGCCTTCAGTGGTGCTAATTATAGGCACCATCTGGAATAATTGCTTTAAGGAAGAGGCACACAATGATCCCTTCTTTAGCACCTCCTGAGAATTGGTGATGCCTGTACGGAAGACAAAAGTTGGGACAGAAATCAGATGCTGGCTTTGCATCTGGGAAGGTCACAGCATCACCTCGTGTATCCTGGAGGTGTTTTGTAATGCTTGTCAGGCTGGTGTGGTGTGATCAGGTGGGGCTAAATCTTTCTCAGGGGAGGCTGAGGCAGCACCTGAATCCTCATTCCTCTGTTGAGGCTGTGGTTCCCAGTGTATCACACTCCAGTTCTAAATCCAGATGCTGTTTTGTGTTGCTGTAGCAGCAAAAGGTTCAGCTGAGGTTTCCAGACCTCCAGTAGTATTTCCAGAAATTGGAACAGACATTCATCCTTCGCTCTGGAAGCTCTGACAAGAGCTGTAGGTGAAGGATTCGTGCTGCATATTAAGGATTTTAGTGACATATTGTTGCTGGGTGGTGAGAGATTATTCATGAGACTCTTTAAATGTAGTAGAGAGCTGACAAATATAAACCCATCAACTGCTGAGCTTTTACACTTGTGAGTTGTAGTGGGCAGGTGAAGTTCTTTGCTCAGCTGTTTGTCCCTGGAGCTTTCTGGAAGAGAAGCATTCACAGGCTCCTTGTGGATTTGATCATTGAACTTCAGGTATTTAATTTGTCTATAAATAACTCAAGAGGAAGAAATAAATTAGCTCGAAGACTAATTAGACTCTGAAAAAGATGCTTGTGGTGTCTTTTTCTTTCCTTTATTGAAACGTGCTCTTTAGTCTGAGACTCTGGGAATCTGCCAGGTGGGTGTTTTCTAATGCAATATTTGGTACCTCAGAATTCTCTGTGTAATTTTAACTGAAGCATCTCTGACATCTAAAGACAAGTGGTTGTTTGTTACTAAGAAACAAAGAGCAGCTTCTTCTGTCACTAAGTGGTTGAACAGTTAAATGAAAATTAGCTAAACAGGGAAACATATAGGAAAGCTGTAATAAAAATAAGTAACTCCTAATTAATAGTGGAATGTATTTGCCTGCAGTTCTTTCATTCCAGTCTGTTTAAAAAGGTTTCTCCTTTTTCCATCACAGCGCTGGCTGACTGAACAAAGAGCTCAGTGCCCTCATTGTAGGTAAGGTATTTTTAATATCAGGAATTGGGTGGATTGTCCTGTTCTGATCAATCTATTTTTCAGTGCAGGTTGCACTAAATTTATAAGCTTTGATTTTTTTTTTTCAGACCTGCCTGCTGTTTCTATAAAAATTGGCCCTGGTATAATACTTCTTCCAGAATGCATTCTGGTTTTGTGACAAGCTAAGCAGGATCCTTGTTCTTCCCACAAAGCACTGCTGTGCACATAGCTGGTGTAACAGGAGTAACTGGAGGGAATTCCTCTTTATAGTCTTCTTTCAAAAGTCAGAGCCCAGGAGCTTCAATTTTCAGGGTGAAAGTGTCAATTTTTAATGCCTGTAATTCATGTGGTGTGCCTGTGCAGCCATTCTGTGTATCATTGCAGGCTGCAGTTCCCACCTCTCCCCAGATGATCAAATTACTTAATTTTTTTTTTTTCCTCTTGAAATAACTAGTCCAGTTTCTGCTCTTTTTTACCTGTAACTCTTCTGGTAGTGTAGAATTGAACTGAACTCACTTCAGTGCTTCTTCTTTAGCTCCTGGAGCCAAATTCCTGCTCTAACTGTGCCATCCTTCCTGCAGAGCCCCCCTGCAGCTCCGAGAGCTTGTCAACTGTCGCTGGGCAGAGGAGGTCACACAGCAGCTGGACACACTTCAGCTCTGCAGCCTCACAAAGCATGAGGAGAATGAAAAGGACAAGTAAATGGAGTGTTCTTTGCATCGAGTGTTTTGTGGTTTGGATTATAGGAGCTAATTTTAGTAATGTACTCTCTGTATTTGTGAAGTGCTTCTGGAGAGAATACTAAAAGCAACGTTTATCTTACAAAAGGTTTTTATTGACTGCAGCTGTTCTTCCTGCAAAAGATGTTTAATGCTTTACTTGCAGGGTTGTGTAGCCAAACAAGTGCAAATGCTAGGCTGAGTTTGTAGAAAATTCATAGCTGTTTTCTGTAGGTGATATGTGTATTTGTTGGTTTCAGGTGTGAAAACCATCATGAGAAGCTCAGTGTTTTCTGCTGGACCTGCAAGAAGTGTATCTGCCATCAGTGTGCACTTTGGGGAGGAATGGTAAGGGGAGACTTGCTGGAATGCACATGCTATGAGGGACTTCAAACTTTGTGTCTGACAGTGGTTTTGAAGAACTAGAAATGCTGTGAAACTGCTGTTGTGGCTGTTGGATTGCCATGCAAATACTGCAGTTTTAGGTGTATTTATTATTTAGTAACACTGCTTGTGAAACACGATACTTTCAGTTCATACTTAGAGAAGGAAATTGAATTTTTGCCAAAAGCAGGTCAGAATTACCTTCCTTGTTATAAACTTCATGATGTTTTGGACAAATTCTGTGTGGTGAGGAGAGTTTTGTGAGCAAAGGAAGAAGCCTTGCTCAGAAAACACAGATAACACTTGTTGATTAATTGGTCTGGCCTCTGATCTCCAAAGCTATTAAATTCATCAGTGTTTATTTGTCCAGTTGGGTATTCAAGGAGAAACAGCTGTTGCTGTTTGGAATGTAAGTGGTTAACAGTGTGCTGCCTTTGTTTGGGAAGGGTGTATTAATAATAATAATAATGATAAAAATAAACCTATCAATATTTGATTTGGTAAAGGATTGCACAATGAATGAAGCAGTTTATTTTTGGAGGGCTCTTGAGACTCCAAATAACTCCTGACAGGAAGCTTTGATGGAATGAGAGCCAAATTCCTGACTTCTTACAAAGGGAAGTGAAAGACTGACTTCCTACATACAATCTGCTTTGGAACTGTTCCAGAATGAGTGATGCACTCGTAGGCTTTCTTCCCTTCTCTTTCAGGAATTTAATAGGAGTGGAATAAAGTGGAAAAGAGATGGTGAATTATTCACCACCACCTCCTCCTCCTCCTTTTTTTTCTCTTTGAACAGCATGGAGGACATACTTTTAAACCACTGGCAGAAATCTACGAGCAGCACGTCACCAAAGTAAATGAAGAAGTGGCAAAGCTGAGGAGAAGACTCATGGAATTGATCAGCTTGGTGCAGGAAGTGGTAAGAAAGTTCTCCTGTAGTGGCAAAGAATAACTGTTAGAAGGTGGTGAGATTATCCCATAGAGAGAACTTGTTGTTTTTTCATTTGACTCTTTTTGTACAGTGTGGAAAGATCAGAATAGTCTCAATTCTGGTTTAGAGTTAGGTAACAGAATTTTTCTTTTGGGGTGTACTGTTTAAAAGCTGCAGTTGGACACTTCTTTCAACACTTAAAGTGTGTTCTGTCATGCTAAATGAGTACAAAAATACTTCATTCTATCAGCTTATTTTCCTTTTTCTAGGATAATAAACTGTAAATGTATTTGAGTGTGCAGGATGAGACCAGTTGGAGATGTTTGTGCATCTCCTTTTTCTTCCCTGTGGGATAAGTGTTTCAAAAATTCAAATATTTACACGTTCAGCTTGGGCAGTTTCAGTGGAAATCCCAGCAATTTGGTGCAGTTTCTTGTATCCCAGGAAGAATTACTTTTATTTTCTGTTACATTTATGATGTGTAGTCTTCGTGCACATAAAACCAGGAATTTTTGGAGCGAGTTTCTGTATGATTTTTGCCCATTTTTCAGGTGCTTATTTGGATAGTTTTGCTCTCCTCCAGCTCAGATGTGACTTTATAAACACAAGTGTGGTGATAAAATGCTGAGAGTCTGTGGCATTACCCTGGTAGGGAGAAAGGTGCTGATCTTATCCATTATTGTTACCACAAAACTTTTCTGGTTTTATCACCTTATTCTTGCTACCACAAAGAATAAAACACTTTTCTGTACTGGTTAAGTTGCTGAAGAGAAACTGGCAGCTGCATTTACAGGTCTGATCCTAAAAAATCCCCACGTGACAAATCCCTGTGTGATCAGACAATGTTGCTCAGCTTCCCAGCTACCCTTGGGGCGCTCTGAGGGATCCGGTGAAATCACTCAACAAAAACATCACTCCTGTTTTCCCTCTTAGGGGATTTAGGGACACTTAAGCTTTTCTGGGGTCTGAGAGAGTGGAGCCAAGGCGTGACTGAGGCGAGGTGCAGCCGTGTGAAGGTTTTTGTGCCCGTGCAGGAGCGGAACGTGGAGGCCGTGCGCAGCGCCAAGGACGAGCGCGTGCGCGAGATCCGCAACGCCGTGGAGATGATGATCGCCCGCCTGGACACCCAGCTCAAGAACAAGCTCATCACTCTCATGGGTGGGTGTTGGCCTCTGTGAGGAGATGAAGAAATGTATTAACAACGTGTAAATCCGCTGAGAAACTTTGTTTCCCTGGGAGGGTGACTCCTTCCGCGCTGTGGTGTTGAGTAAGTTCCCTGCTGGAAGAAAACTTCCCCCTGCAGCAAAGTTTTTGGTTAATGATGTAGTTACTGTGGTAAGTCTAAATTCAACATAACCTGATTATATTCTGTTAAAAACTCCTATATAATGACTTGGAAAACATTCCCAGCTAGCTGGAAGTTATTTAGCACCTTTCAACTAAAGTGCTTTTACTTCATCCGTAATGTTGGTCAAGAAGTGCATCTTTCTAATTTGAAAATACATCTTCAAAATAGATACTCCTTTTAATGTAATTTTACTATAAGAAGGGCTTGTCTGGATAAGAGTCAAACCTGCTTTTCTTTCTGTCCATAAAAGCACCCCAGAACAACAAACCTGCCATTTCTGGGACTCAGAGTGTTTTGTTACTGACTTAAACTCGAATGAATTCTTCAGTGCAGCTCTAATTAAAAATGTAGACTTGCTTTTCAAATGCTTTCTCAATCAACCTTGCTACATGTAGAAATCCTTTACTTCAGTATGTTCTGGGGCAGCTTCCAAGTGGAAACAAAAAAGAAGAAAAATACATTTTCTTAAGAACTTGAGTATGTGTTTTAGGGGTTTTTAACATAATTTCTTTAAACAGGTCAAAAGACATCACTTACTCAAGAAACTGAACTTCTGGAAACCCTGCTTCAAGAAGTAGAACATCAGGTAATTATGAAAAGAGATTAAATGTTGTGTAGATAGGCCAACTGAGGAGGGATCTTTCTTAGTTTTTTATTTTAAAAATATTAATTGATGGATATTTCTGGAGGATATCTTTTCATTGATGTGGCCTTAGGTTGCACAGTTTCTTAAAAATAAGTGTGTCTCTAGAGATGCTCAAAGGTGTTGTGTTGCTTGAAAAATTACTACAGGGATTAATGGCAATATCATACAAAATTACCCAGTTCTATGTAAATTAGTTTAATTAGGGAAATGCATAGTGGCTGTTGTAACTTCCATTGTAGAATTCCAGAAAACAAAATAACCCAAAACCTCCAAGCTCCGTTTTGTCATTGTGTTGTGGGTAAACTTTCTGAAGCTGTGACAAACATGTAATTCAGTTGTTTAAAACCAAAAGTGGATAAAACCTTTGATTTTTACTGAGCTAAGGATTTTATTCCTCCTTTTTTCCCCTCCTAGTTACGGTCCTGCAGCAAGAGTGAGCTGATATCCAAAAGTTCAGAGATCCTGATGATGTTCCAGCAGGTCCATCGGAAGCCCATGGCCTCTTTTGTCACCACTCCTGTCCCCCCAGACTTCACAAGGTGAGTGTTGCACTTCTGTTCTGTTTGTTCAGTGTTTAACAGCACATTTAAAGTACCTGAGAGGAGAGTTTCCTCTTAACTTACTCCTTGTAGTAACCTGTGCTGCAAGTAGGCTTTTGTGTCCCAGCAGAGCTTATTTTGTGTCTGTAGTCCCTGCTGGGGAGTCAGGACAGTGGGTTCCAGCTCACCATTTTTTTTTTCTCTTTTACACTTAGTTTACTGATTTGTCCTTTTTTCTCTTATTATTGGGTCATTCAGTATATAATTGCCAGGCTCTCATGAGATGCCTCTGCAGGTCACCTTAATTCAGAATATACAGCCAAAATCACTTCATAGCACAATTCTTCATCAGGAGAATCCTGCTGGTGCTGGGTTCTGAGGGAGCCTGTGCTGAAAAAATGTCTCCAAAAAGTGGAAAGTCAGAGAAGTCTCAAGAATTCCTCAGCAAAAATCGGTTTGGCTGTGTCTTGGTTTAAATCTGAATGTTTATTTTCCAATGGCACCAAGGTATCTCCTCCTAAGGAGGTGGATAAATGGAATTATCCTGCAATAACCCAGTGTAGTGCTGATGAATTTCAGTGCCTCTGGTGACCTAAATCATCTAAAGTTCTTCTACAGATTGCAAAAGTTGGGATTTTTAGAGCCATGTTATTCAAGTGTAATATATTTATTCTTTCCCCCCACAGTGAATTGGTTCCAGCCTATGACTCAACTACATTTGTCTTGGAAAACTTCAGGTAAGAATGTATCTTTAATTACTGTGAACATTGGCAACATCCTTCTGTTCCTTCTGTACATGAGAAGTTTTATTTAAAACACACAACAACCTCTACAGAAAACAGTGAGATGTAGACTAAACTATGGGAATTCCATTAAAAACATCTTGTTTACCAGATGAACAATTATTTTCCATGATAAAGACAATTCCCTGTGCAGCTCCTGGCTCCATGAGGGTTTTGCTTTGTCCCAGTGCCAAATGTTTTTCCTCCTCTCTCCCAGCACCCTGCGGCAGCGAGCGGATCCTGTGTACAGCCCTCCCCTGCAGGTGTCAGGACTGTGCTGGAGATTAAAAGTTTACCCGGTGAGTTTTGTCTTCAGCTGGAGCTGTTATCACATCCCAACTCATTCCCAGGCTTTCCAGTAAGGAATCATGTTTGTCTCATGTATGAAAAGCTGTAGGAAAAGAACATTGTAATGAATTGATCACCAACCTTTGGAGAATTCCATCTCTGCCTCCAGATCTCCAGTGAGAACATGCTCAGTGTAGTTTGGTTAATTTAGAAGCAATTAAAGATGGGTCCTACTAATATTGCAGAGGAATTTTGATAGATATTTTCATGTCTCAGGGATTTTTGCAGATGTTCCTTACAGAACTGAGGTATAGAGTAACTTAGCCTGTTTAGTGATACTTCCTGGGGAAGGTGGGAGGGGGACCAAGCATTTGTCCTTGACTCTGCACCCAGCTCTCAACCTGGACATTAAAACTTGTATTTTGCTATGTCCCTTCAGTGGGCTGAATATTCCAGTTTCTGAAGCTTTGTCCCTGTTGGAATGTTGACCCCCAAGCTGGGATCTTCCCACATTCCCTGCTCTGCTCAGTGCTGCTCCTGCAGCTGTGTGGAGAAGGAGGAGTTTGGTGTGGAGCAGCAGCTCTGTCTTAGTGATTTTTGTGGCATCCCTGAAAAATTTGCTCCATAAGTTAAATCCATGGATGCCCAGAACTGAATTATTGCATTGCAGAGGTGGAACTGTGTGGAAATTTCCAGAGTATTATAAATTCAGGATTAGCTACCTGAGCTGTGCTGTCAGAAAGCATTAAAATTTATTTTTTCAATGGTAAGTTGAAATGTTTCTTCAAGCTGGAGGATTCAAGTTGAGCCATTCTTCATCCTTGATTCAGGTGAGTGTGATGGAGGTTTTGCTGTATTTTTTTCTTGATTTTGATGACTCTAATATTGTTTCTCAGTTAACTGCCCTAACTTTTCATGTTGCATGGGATTTTTTTTCTGAACAAATTGCTCTTTTCTCAAAGATTAAGTAGCTTTGAAATGTGACTGTATGTAAAATATACAGAACTAATGTTTAACCTAAAATAATGTTTTTCTGATACATTGTTTGTCTATTCAGACTTCCACTTAATCAAATACCTAAAGTGTTAATAGAGTAATTAAAGCTTTGTCTTGAGATTTATATCTGAGATACCAGTACTACACTCTGAATGTGCTTCTTGTTGATTCATGTTACAATAGGAGGTCACTGAAGACTAAAATTCACAACTGTGACATCCAAAGTAGATTCTTGCTGCAAATCCAGTGCTGACTGAAGCTGTTTTCTAAACTTCTCTGATTCTTCTGTATCAAATTGTTTTGGTTTGAAATTTTTTTCTAGTTTTTTCTTTCTATTTTTAATCAATGTCTCGATTTTATTTCAAGGATGGTAATGGAGTGGTTCGGGGCTACTACCTGTCAGTGTTCCTGGAGCTGTCTGCTGGATTGCCAGAGACATCCAAGTAAGCAAAGCTGCAGTAAGAGCAGATGTTGGGGTTTTTCTGTCAGAGAATGCAAAGCCTTTTGGAAAAGAATGGTGAGACTTCTGTTGAGCTTTGACTCAGGCACAGAGATAATATTTTAAAGTTGTTACTCAGTGGCTTTCTTGAGATAAAAAAGAAGTTGGTAAAACAACTGATAAGAGTGTCTGTGTAGTAGTTCAGCCCTGGAGTTCTCTGCTCCCTATTCCTGCTCTTTTATTTTTCACTGTTTATTTAAGTGTTCAGTAAAATTTTAGGCCTGACTCACTCATTCAGCTGGGCAAGGAAGTATAGCTCTTAAACACTCAGCAATTCAGACATCTTTTGGTCCAAATCCCTATTCCTTTCCCCTGGCAGGTATGAATACCGTGTAGAAATGGTTCACCAGTCCACCAATGATCCCACCAAAAACATCATCCGGGAATTTGCCTCTGACTTTGAAGTTGGGGAATGTTGGGGGTACAACCGATTCTTCCGCCTGGACCTGCTGGCCAACGAGGGCTACCTGAACCGGCAGAACGACACCGTGATCCTCAGGTGGGCTTTGCTCTCCTCCCCAGGGGTCACCACAAACCTGCTGCTGAAATAGGCAGTCATTTACCAGTTGGAATTGAAAATATTGGTGCTATGTTTTGTTCCAAGTGGATTTCACTCTCGGTGGGTTTAAAGGAGGAGACGTGCCAAGGGAGTTGTGGAGTATCTTAAGTGTATCTTCCTTTGAGGAGGGGCTGCTCTGGCATTAATAAGGGTTAAAGATCTGTAGCTACGAGAATTAAAGGAAAAAGGTGCTTTCTCTCCCTCTTTAGAAACAGTTTTAGTGAGCACTGGAGAACTTTGGAAATAAAAGTTTGTGAGTCCCTGCTGCAGAACTCGCTGTGGCCAGTCAGGGTGTTCAGTCCACCAGGACCTGTTGTCTGTTAAGTTTATTCACCACTAGATTTTAGGTTTTAAGGTTTTTCTGCAGGGCTTTTTGGATGGAAGGAGGGACATTTAAAAACAAACCCCAAACCAAACAAACTCCCTCAAAAACCCCTTTTCAAATGTTCCTTTGAAGGTTCCAAGTGCGCTCACCAACCTTCTTCCAGAAGTGCCGGGATCAGCACTGGTACATTGCTCAGCTGGAAGCAGCTCAGACAAGTTACATCCAACAAATAAACAACCTGAAAGAAGTAAGTGGGGTGTTTGTGAATGTAAAATCACCTCTTAGAATGTCTCTGCCAGTCAACAAAGGTGCTTGATTTGCTGCTGCTGCTCCATTGTTGTTATTTTTGTGATCTTCCAGAGGCTCGCGATTGAACTGTCCCGGACTCAGAAATCCCGAGGGGTTTCCCCTCCAGACACTCACCTCAGTCCCCAGAATGATGAGGGCTCAGAGACCAGAGCAAAGAAACCTGGGCAAAGCATTGAAGCACTGCTTGAGAATTTCACTGCTCCAGGATTGGCACGGGAGAACAAGGAAGAGGAGGAAGAGAAGACTCAGCAGGAAGATTTTAATGTAGGAATTCTCTGTTTATGTGTAGCTTTCTTTGATAAGGCAGCAATAGAAACAGGGAACTTGTGAATTGTAAATGAGGTTTATTACCCTTGCTGTGGAAATAGGAGATGACACACTTGAGAGCTGTGAGTGAGAGGTGACTCCAGAGAGATGTTCCAGAACTGAGCTAAAAGATCCCACCACAAAAAGTCTCCAAGTTACAGCTGAAAAATCTGATTTGTGTTTGTTCTTTAATGTGCTTTGAGAGCCTCCTCACTGCTGTGTGTTAGTGACACTGGGGACAGAGAGTGTCTGTTCATAGCTTTGGGGATGCATCAAGGTGCTGCTGAATGTTTCTAGATCAAAGGCCTCCTGCTTTTCCTGCAGCACGAGCTCTCAGATGGTGACCTGGATATAGATCTTGCTGGAGAAGATGAGGTGAACCACCTTGATGGCAGCAGCTCTTCAGCAAGTTCAACAGCAACCAGTAACACTGAAGAAAATGATATTGATGAAGAAACTATGTAAGTAACTAAAAATGTCTTTCAGATCATCCTGTACCCAGGGTAATCATCCTAATTCCAGTGGAAACTGAGTAATTTGCTGGAGTGTGTGGGATTCCAGTGTGATTTGGGAGGTGGCTCCTATACTGGGAGCAGCACAAACTCATGGAGTTAGTGCTAAACATTGAATTTTTGGTCAGCTAATTAGTGTCTTTCTGATCTCTTTATTTACATTAGTGCTGCATTCTGTCTTTGACAAGTGATAATCTGTGAAGGTTCTTTCCCAAAACACTACTGAGGAATGTGTCTCAGCACTGTAACAGAGTAGAGGTCTGCTACTGGGGAGTGTTGCAGTAGTGGGAGAGTGATGATGAGGACAGGTACTTAAATTAGGAAATTCAAGACTGAGCAGAACTGATGTCAAATCCTGGAATCTTAATTAAAACATGACAATCTGCTGCTGCACTTACAAACATTGGAGTTTGCAGCATCACATTTTGCAGACTAGGTACATACAGCACTTTTGGCTCTTGGCTAACGAGACAGTCATTTAATTACTACACTTCCTTCGTTCAGTTTGGCTAGCTTGGAATGCAGGAAATACAATTTACAGCACTTTATGTTGTTTTTTGAGGTTTGTGCCACAACATTTAACAAGAGCTGAGGAAAGCTAACAGTTGTATTCTCCTTTTCCCACCCTGATCACCCCTGAAGGTCTGGAGAGAATGATGTGGAATACAGCAGTACTATGGAGCTGGAAGATGGAGATCTCATGGAGGATGCAGCAGCTGCTGCTACTCCTGGAGCATCAGGTATGAAAAATGACTCCATAATTCCCATAAAAGTGAAACCCTGCTGGGTTCCTTCCCCTGCTCCTCTTGGAAGCAAAGCCAAGCTGTGTGTTCTGCAGGCAGTTCTATTTTGGGAACTGCTGCATCATGTGGTTTGTACTGATTATTGCAGTGTAGCGGAAACACTTCGTTGGTTCAATAAAAAAAAAAAAAAAGTGTGGGGGGGAGGGAATCATCTGAATGTGCTGGTTTAAAAATGATGTCAAAGTTTGGAGGGCAGCTTTGAATTTCCTTGTGTTCCAATCAATAGGAGACTGACAAGGAGTTTTTACTGATGTCAGGGTGACCTCTGAGTGGGTGACACATTCACTTGGGGTTTAATGCACTGCAAAACCCAAAGAATGTGGAGGGAATTGAGCAAAGAATTCTCACAAGCCAAGCAGAAATACATTTTAAATGCAGCATGATAAGGTGTTCTGGGGTTTTTTGCAGCCTGGAGATGATCACAACCCAAATTAGCCACAAGATTCTGAAAGAAATCTTACATCTATATGGAATATAGAGAGATATTGTGGAATCTGAGTATATTTATTTAAGACAAGGGTACCAGAAGTGGTATTTGTGCTGCTGTAAAAGTCTGTTGGTGCTTGAATGACAGAATTCCTTGTCTTGGAGTTCAGGAAGGGGCACGTTCATCTCCTTACTCCTTTAGAGTAACTCTGATCTTTCTATTGATTTGTTAACAAATCTGTTCATTAAGAGATTTTTATAAAAGGTATGAAGTGAACATTTCTCCCTTTCCAGCTGTTTTTATCTTCCCCTTTAATTAATCAGCAGCACATCTGATTACTTTCAGCATCCAGAAATCCACAAAATACCCACGTCTCCTTAATTTCACGGGGTCAATTCATTCCTAATCTGCTTGTGTGACTCTTTTTGTTTTTCCCAGGGAATAAAGCCCCCCTGTGTCCCACACCTCCCACCTTTGTGTCTCTCCTGCTCAGGTTCCAGCCACAGCTACAGCAGTGCCAGTGGGAGACCCTCCCGGCGGGGAGCCAGCGCCCTGGGCTCCACAGCCAGCAGCAGCTTGCTGGACATAGATCCCCTCATTCTAATCCACCTGTTGGACCTGAAAGACAGAAATGGCATGGAAAACCTCTGGGGCCTTCAGCCACGTCCTCCTGCCTCTCTTCTGCAGAACAGAGGTAACTACACCACGTGTCTGATGGTTTCATTCCACCTGGGGGTGACTGAAAAGACTCTTTTCTGGAAGGGGTTGGCACTGGAGGCAGCACAACACACAATTCTGTGCTGAGGCAGCAGCTCCAGCTCTCCCTGCACACAGCTGGAGTGGCTGGGAGTGCTTGGAGCATGGTGCAAACCAAAAAGATAAATCCTGGAATTTAGAGGCCATTAGAGCTAGAAAAATGTGAGTGGTTGTAATAGTTGGAAAAGGAAAAAAAAACAAAAAAGAAAAATGGATTAAAATGAAATATCAGGAGCCAAAAATAGTGATGGTATTTAAATAATTGAGGAGTATTTGTGGTTCAGTTGGGACCCTTGACCCGAAAATACCAATTAACTCCATGTGCAGCAGCAGAGCTGGCAGCCCTGGCACCTCTGGCTCTTCCTGGAGGTTGCTTGTTCCTCTGGTAGTGAGGAATCCAATTTATTACTGAGGTTTGATTGAATTTTGTCATGATTGACACTTACTTGAACCATTTGGTGACTTTCTAGAACAGAAAGAGAAATAAATGTCCCTTTGCTACAAGTGATGCTTGCTGCCACAATGCCATTGGTGGCACTGAATTTAAAAGCTGGCTCAAACTCTTTGTTCCTTTGTCATTAGCTTTTTAAATGGAGTTACATAAACAGCCATGAATTTTCAGTGAATGTAATCCACATTTCCAAAAATGGAAGTCACTTCTAGAGGAAGTAGAAAAAAAAAAAGGAACAGCACATGAACTGAGAGTCCCAGTTCTGTTTTGCTTTTGGAAAAAGCCCTGGACAAAAGGAGCTCAGGAGAGGGCACTGCACTTTTTGCTGTGCCTCTCAGGCAGGGTGAAGCTCTCCTGTTGTGCTGGGCTGTGTGAATCTTTAGCTACTGAGCACACAGCCAAAATCACCTGTTCTGTGGAGCTTCCCTTGGGATTTGAGTGTTCCCACTCAAATTGAACTTGGTCAGTAAAGACAAAGCTGCTGTTCCATTTGGAGTTTGCCAGACCTCACCTCCTGAGATGAAGGTTTCTAAGAGCCACTTGACTTTACAGTTTGGAACAGCTGAATTTGCAGAGAAACACAGAAATTATAACACTTCAGATAGATCCAGGCTGATCTAATTCCAGCTGAGCAGCACAGAGGCTTATTCAGGTACTGGCTGCTCAACCTGCTCTTCTGCTGTGAGGTACTAAGGGAATTCCTTCCCTAGCTGCAGATTTCTTTGAGTTCTCTGTGTTATGAGATATTGGTGGTCTGAGAATCTTCTACACAAATCCAACAGGTTTTTATAAAACTAATTTGACACGAACTGGCAGCCTGGCTGGCAAGGTGGTGGCTCAGGTGTCACCAGAATTCCTGCAGCAGCACTGGGAGCTGGCTTCTCCCAGTGAGCAGGACTGGGGACCTTCCTCCATGGTTGGGAACAAAACCCTGCTGTGCTTGGCAGTGCCTGCAGCCTCAGCGTGGTGCAGTGCCAGCACAGAATGTGTGTCCCTCACTCTTACAGCAGGACAAGAGGTACACTTCTTAGGTGTTTATCTGAGAATGGTTTTCCTCACCTGCTGTGTTCTCTGCCTGTTCCTTTGGCAAAGCCTCCTCCTATTCCCTGAAGGATCGGGAGCAGCGCAGGCACCAGGCCATGTGGAGGGTGCCCCCAGACCTGAAGATGCTGAAAAGACTCAAAACCCAGATGGCAGAAGTTCGGAGCAAGATGTCTGATGTGAAGAACCAGCTGTCTGAAGTGAGGAGCAGCAATGCTGCCTCAGGGGAGGGGCAGCCCAGCTTCTTCTCCATCGAGCAGGGGGCCCTGGCTGCCTGTGGCACTGACAGCTGCAGCAAGCTGCAGGAAATTGGGATGGAGCTGCTGACCAAGTCTTCAGTCACCAGTTGTTACATAAGGAATTGTAAGTGCATGGGGAAGGGGGATTTAATCACCCTTACAGGTGGTTCATGTCCCCTGGCTGTTCCTCATACTCAGGTTCAGCTGAAAGATCAGAAATGTAAACCTGCCCTGCCCTTTCAAACACCAGACTTGGCCCCACAGGCACCTCCAAAGCTGCTGCAGTGACAATGTTCTGAGATTTAACCCTGTGTCAGACTGCCAGAGCTGATGCAGTGACAGGGTTCTGAGATTTAACCCTGTGTCAGACTGCCAGAGCTGCTGCAGTGACAATGTTCTGAGGTTTAACCCTGTGTCAGACTGCCAGAGCTGATGCAGTGACAGTGTTCTGAGGTTTAACCCAGTGTCAGACTGCCAGAGCTGCTGCAGTGACAATGTTCTGAGGTTTAACCCAGTGTCAGACTGGTCTGAGCTGGTCACTTCCTTGGCTGTTCTGCACCTGGCCCATCTGGGAACTCGAGAGAGCAAATTACAACAGTTCAGACTTGCTGAAATCTAAAATGCAAGGCAGCCAGGATTTGGGTTTGTCTCTCATTTATATTCTCATGCTGGCTGAAGGAACGTGGGTGGAGCTTTCTGCAGGATGTTCCAGTGTAAGGAAGTGAGCATGACTTGTGCAGCCCAGGCCTCTGACAGGAAGGTGTGGAAGGATTTTGTGCAGGACTGAGAGTTAATAAACAATGAGAATAATGTGGAGCTTCACTTACAACAAGCATCAGGCCAGGGTACGGCAGTGCTTTGACTGAACACTGGTCTGAACACATTTTTACACTTTTTTGCAGCTGCCAGCAAGAAAAGTTCCTCAGCCAAACCCCTTCGCTCGGGAGCTGCTGGGAGCCTGTCCCTGAGGAGAGCCATGGACAGTGGGGACGGGAACCTGCGCCTGAAGGGGGACAGCCACCCTGCCGAGGGTACCTGGGGGACAGGGGGACAGCCACCCTGCCCAGGGGGACAGGGGGACAGCCACCCTGCCCAGGGGGACAGGGGGACAGCCACCCTGCCCAGGGGGACAGGGGGACAGCCACCCTGCTGAGGGTAGAACCACTTGGGGGGGTGGAACTGCCATCTCTTATACAAAAGCTTCTCAATGAGTCTTTCATTTGGCAACTGGAGTTTCCCTTAAATTTTCATGGTAAAAAAAAAAAAGGATTTTTCCCACCCAGTGGGTGTTGCTGTACCTCTGGTAGCTGAGCTGGGGGCAGCATCTCACATTCACTGAGCAGAGCATAAATATGTGTGTTGTGTTCTGATCTCTCAGCAAATACCTGAGGAGTGAACTTGGCAGTGAAAATCCAGGATGGAACAGCACTGAGCCAGGTTTAAATTGTGATTTGGCTTAGAGGGAACTCAGGGAAACTCCAGTAAGGATTTTATGGCGGTGCTGCTCCTGAGCTGCACGATGCCCTTCCTTCAGCGCAAGCACAAGGAAACCCCTGACACAGAAACTGGTGTTTTGCTCCTCTGCAGCATTCAGAGGAGGAGGGGAGGGTCACAAGGGTCTCATTTGTGCTCTCCCTGCCCAGGAGGCCTGGGGAGCTCCAAGCTGAGTGCTCGGCCCCACGCTCGCGCCCTGGCCGGCCCCGAGGCGCTGCCCAAGCAGGAGGAGACGCCCTGTGAGGGGTCAGACTCTGAGCTGGGAGCTGCTGCCTTGAATGGTCTGGCTGCTGTAGAGAAGAACAGAAAAGTTGCAGCTCTGGGGTAAGGGTTTCTTCATTTTTTTTCTCTTATCTCCTCCCCCACCTTCCCTTGATCTGCAAAAACGCCACAATCTCCTAAAACCAGGTGCTTGTGGCATGAAAGAGAAATTACTTTGAAGTTTACTTGGTTGCTGCTGTTCCCTCTGGACAGCAATTTTTGGGTTTATAACTAGGTTACAAGTTGTCTTTTTTTCTTTTTTTTTTTTTCATTTTTCTCTTATTTTGATCAGCTCTGGCTGGAGTCTGACTCTTGGAATTTAAAGGCAGCCCAGGTTTGCTTTCCCACTTTTCCATGCAAAATACCCTCTAACTGAAATTTAATCATTTCTGATTTCTTCATTTAAGATGATGTTTTTCACTCTAACTCAATTTTTCAGCTGTTTCATGATAATTCTCTGTTGGCCACCTAAGCAAAGGGCAATGGAGTTTTTAGGTTATTTTTTTCTAAATAAGTAGAGTCACTTTTTTTTGGAAAATATTCAAACTTTTCAAGGTTTTTTTTGATTGATTTAGAAATATTAAAATGTTTAAAAAAGCTGGAAGTTTAAGTGAGTGTGCAGATGACTTAAGGGGTAAAACCCAATGTGGCTCTAAAGGCTTTGTTCCCACAACTGAGGCTGAATTTCTAACGTGGGGTTTTGCATTTCTCCTAAATTCTTTCCCAAGCTCAAACTCCAAGGGATGTCGGACGGAAGGAGCCCAGCCTGGTGGCCTGGAGAGCAGCTCTGAGCCCGGGGAGCTGCAGGGGATGGGCTCTGAAGGAGCCTCTGCAGCAGCAGAGGAAGGTAATTTGGGTTTTGAGGGGGGCAGGTGCAGCGTGGCCGCGCTCCGGGCGCTGCTGCTCCGCCTCTGGAGCGGGCAAGGAGGAGAGAAAACCCCCCCCAAAAGCTGCTTCCATGGCTGCTGAGCTTCGCTGTGAGCTGCAGAATAAATCTGAGTGAGCACAGAAGATCTCTGTGTGGCTGCTGTCCAGGGATGGCCGTGGCTCTCTGGACAAGCAGCTGCTTTTTGTACCTCGAGACAGCTCCAGGTCTTGGCTTTGCTGTTCAGTGGAGTGGCCTTGAGAAGCTGTTTCAGATCTCATTTCAATAGTAGCCAGTGACCTTGGCTGGTAATTCTGCTGCCTCCAGGGACAGCCCCCCGTGGTAACTTTCTCCACAGCCACACAAGAGCCTCTCCAGCACTTCATTCCTGCTGGGTGTTGTGGTGCATAATCCAGTTTCCTTAGAGACTTGAAGGAAAGTTTCCCCCCTCCCTTCCTGCATCCTTTCCATGCTGGAAAAAAATAACACTGCTTTTTTTTTTTTTCCCCCTTCTGAAAGTCCACATAGAGTTTTTCTTATCTTGCTAAAACTCTCCTGCCTTCCACCCCTGCACTAATTTGAATTTCAATGACTGGATTGTAGCACAAAGCCTATATTAAGGTGCCAGCATCCATCTCGAGCTGCAGTGTGCAATATTGTGTGGGAGTTGGCATTTACAGAAGGTCTCTCAGTGACAAAACTGAATTTCTGCTCTTAGTCACTGCAGCATGATCGTGATGTGCTCCTGCAGCTCTGCTCTCAGAGCAGGGAGCCCAATAGGAAAACGCTTTAGGAACTGAAATACTTCATTGTTAAAAACCCCAGGAAGCAAATATTACAATTTTTTTTCACTTCAGAAGAAAAACTACAGTAAAATTGGCCCCTCACTTTGCTTTTTCTTAGCAATGAGCATGAGCCTTTAAGAAGCAGAGCCTGTGCTGTCCATGGGGAGTTGTGGCTGCCCAGTGCACCCCCAGAGTCCTCACCTGGAGTCACCAGAGCTCTGCTTCTGCTTTGGAGGGGAAATTTGTGTGAGACTCAAACACACTATTGCTGCTTGAAGGCTCTCTAGGCCCACCTGCCCCACAGGTTGTGCTGCCTTTTAGCTCCCAGAAAAGCAACTTTCATTTTCTGTCCCAGCTGCAGAGTAGACTGAGCAGCTCAGCTGGTGACACAGGACAAATCCAGCTGTGTTGAGGGCTGGTACCCAGGGCTCCATCAGACCCCTGGGTGCTTGGGAAGTGCTCCTTCCCTCTGCTCTGATACCAAATCCCAGGAGCTGGCAGGAACTCTTCCATGGGACAAAGTCAGACATTCCAGCTGTGCAGATCCTGCTGCCATCGTTGTGCCCTGGCTGTCTCTGGTCTCTCTTGCAGCTGGGCTGTGTCAGAAGCACGTCCTTCACCTCCTGCCAGGCATGAGCAGTGACAGTGACATCGAGTGTGACACGGAAAACGAGGAGCAGGAAGATGCCACCTCTCCCTCGGAGGTGTTCAACCAGGCCTTCTCTGTGCAGCCCTCCAGTGAAGGTAGAGCTGCTGGAGCCCCTCTTCCCAAACATTCCCAGTCTTCCCAGAGCTCCTTGGAAGCAGATCCCTGGGGGAGCTGGGGAGGTGTTAAAGCTCCGAGTGCCAGTAAGATTTGGAACTCTCCTCTTGGGATCCCAATTAAAACAGCTCAAAACAGGAGAGGGAAACTCTTGCTAGCCTTGAGAAGTCAGTTTAGGTGAGTCTCCTGGGGAGGGCTGGGAAACCCAGAGCTCCAGTTCCCAACTGGAACTCCCTGTGAGCCAGGATTGGCACTGTAAGTAGGCTAATTCCAGGGAGGTAACCACTGCCTTAGACATGGATTTGCATCTTAATTGGCAGGAATGTGTTTCCAGCAGTTCACTGGAGCTTCAGAAACTCCTCTGGTTGAGCTTTCACTTCCATCCAATGGAGCAAAGCTGTGAGGCCGGGGGGTGAAGTTTTGGCCTGAGTGAAGGGAGGGGAGGGAGCATTCCCTGGCTGCTGCAGTGCTCCCTGGGAGCTGACTGGGCTTTGCTGGCGCTGTGTTCACCCTCAGGGCACTCCTCGGTGTTACCAGATGGGGATCAGGCCAGTTCTGAGGATCTCAGCTTTGTCCCTGCAGATGACAGCACCAGGTGAGTGGGAAGGTTCTCCTTGGGGCTGCACCTTCCCTGTGCTGCTCCAGGAGCTGCAGCCACGGAGCCACTGCTCAGCCTGTGCCAGGATCCTGAGCTCCCTCTGGCTCTGAGGCAGTCTGGGAAGGAGGGAGGGAGGGCTGAGCTCTGAATGCTCCCAAAACTGACTGGGTTGAAGCAGCTGGCATAAAATCTTAACTCTTAGATTTTGTTTGTTTGAAGCCTTCAAACTGCTCCAGCAGGAGAGCTTTCAGTGCAAACTGCCTTTCTTTGGAGCAGGTAGAGCGTGGGCTGGGGGCCTGAAGACCCACGGCTGCATCCCTGGGAGAGGAGTGTGGTTCCCTGGAGCCGAGCCCGGGGCTGTGCCCTCTCCACTCGGGTTCTTCTGCCGTTGTCTTCCCCTGCCCCGGGGCGAGCCTTTAAGTGCAGGGCTGGCACTGAGGGCTGGCACTGCTGCTCCTCCAGCCTCAGCTGCTCTGAGGAGTCGTGGGGAAGGTGCTGAGCCCCGGGCTGGGATGAGTGTCCTGCTGTGCCACTGGAATGAGCAGTGTGTGTGGCCTTTGGAATGCTGGGGGAAAACAGCCACCACTCCAATTGTTTTCCCCAGTTGGTGATGTGGACCAACCACACCCATTGCCAAACTCTTTGTTGTTGCATTTTGAGCTGCTGAAGTCCTTGTGAAGCTCCTCTGAGAGCTGATGCCTGGTTAGTGACAAAGCATGAGCCCTGTCAGTACCTGCCTGGTGTTGTCCTCGTGTGGCTGCCTGTGTCCGTGTGAATGTGCTCTACAACTCCTAGTTTAAAACTGTTTGCACTTTGTTAATAAAATGAATGTTGAAATCTGAATTTCAGTTGTTTTGTGTGTGGATAAGTAAAGTGGTGGAGGCTGTCAGGGTCAGCTCCACTCGCTGCGCGTGGAGGGACTTTTTCCTGTCACTTTTTTCCTTAATTATTCAGTAAAAAGCACTTAAATCCCTCTGGGATTCTATTTGTAGAAGCCAGACCGAATGCTGAAATCTCGATTCAAACAGGAATCGAGAAGGAGGCAGAGTTTTCCCCAAAGCTGTTTTGTTTCCGCAGAGGGAGCAGATGCTGGGCCAGGGCCAGGCCCTCACCCTGGAGGGGCCCTGGGGGTTTGGGCTGTGCTGGTCACTGCACACAGCTCAGTCACTGGAATGTGGAGCTCTGCTGGGCTCCCAGGGAGAGGCACAGGGCTGCCCTGGGGCTGCCTCCAGCTCCTGGAGGGGTCAGAGAGGAGCTGCTGCTTTGCTCACCTTTTATGGGCAGCTTATTCAGAGCTGGTTGGGAAAGGGGCTTGGAAGACATTGATCCTTGGGCTGTGCCATAACAGCCCCATCCCTTCTGGCCACAGAGATGGGCCCTGAGCAGCCACGGGGGAGCCAGAGCTCAACAGGGAAACTCCAGTTCCACGTCCCACAAAGGAAACCCCCTTTCACCACACTAAAGGCACAGCTGCTCGCTGCCTTTGTTAGCTCTTCAATAACCAGACTAGCTGGAGTGTGGTTTAAATTACTGTTTTATTAAGATATTGGTAAAACTTCCAACAGTTTTTCCTGTATAAACAGCTTTCATAAATAAAATATGGATGACTAATACATGGTTAGAACTAAACTGGCGAGTGAACTGTAGAACAAGATTGCAAATGGAAAAGTCCCAACACCGGTACATGATTTAGCTTGAATTTATTCACTTCATAAAGAACATGTTTCATGAACAAGGTACTACAGAAAGGTCAGCAGGAGCACCCAGGAGCTGAGACCGTGCCTGGCCACGAGCAGCAGCACTCGGGGTGAGCTCAGCCACCTCCCCGTGCTCATCCCGAGGTGTCTTCAGAGGGAAGGAGAGGAAAGACCGGACACGACAAGGGTTGTACGAGACCCTGACAGGTGGGGCTTGTTTGTCTTTAACGCTGGCAAGGGCTGTGCCATGGCTGGGGTGCCAGGGCTGGAGAGGGGCACGGACATCGGGCTCCGAGGTCCTGTTAATGCTTCCTTATTATTGCACATGATACGAGGGGAGAAAGTTTTGTTCCTGTCGCAAAGAGGATGTGAATTAAAGAAAGATTGCCCTAAATTACAGACATGAACAAAGCTGCAGTATCCCCTTGGATGGCTTTGTTTATGTGACTGAGTGCCGAGTGAAGAAATTGTGCTAAAACAGCCCTAATTTAGACCAATCTTTCTCATTTTGCTTTATTCCCGCAGAATCTTGCGGTCGGGAGGATTTGGTGAGGAGAGAGTGGACCTGAACTACAGCAGCCGTGTCTGTGCACACAACTCCTTGTGCCTCATCTGCCCATGGGACAACTGACACACAGTGCTCCAAAAACAGGCGGAGTTTCTAGGATGATGCACCACCAGAAACGTGGTGTAAGTTCAAGTCTGCTTGGACATTGTCCTCCAGCGCCGCGGCGCCGCAGCTCAGCTACGAACGGTTCTCACTCGCAAGGACAATGGATGGCACTTCTAGGTAAAGAAAAGTTCCACACGTGCGTTTCCACCCACCTCTAGTGCAAATGGAATGGGTGAAGAGCTCCCTGCCCTGGTGCTGTTCTGCTCTCTGCACCGCACACGTTGCTCAGGGTTGGAAAAGCCCCGCGGCGCTCACAGTGAAGAGCTTACGAGCGAGTTTTGAGCAGCTCCAGGCAAAACCAGCCCCGAGCCCCTTCCTCAAAACCACCACAAGTGAAACAGAACAAAACTAAAGTCATGTTGTCACTGCTACCTCCTGGTTCTGCAACCACGGTCACCGCGTCGACCGAGAGGGATGCGGGGTTGTGCGAACGCGGATGAGGGATACTTCAGCTCTTTATTGGAAAGATTCGTTGTACAAATTTTCACCACCACTAAGATACACGATAAAAATACAAAACACAGGTCACAGACTAAATCTCAGTATCAACAGTTAATAAATACAATGAGATACTTCTCTATTAGCCTAATATTTTACACTGTCACCAGATAGACGATCAAGGTACGAGATACAGAACACTTAGATACCGTTAGAGAGGGATTATTGCTTACGTCAGCAAGCAGCAGATAAGGGCACAGGAGTTTGAACTGAAGGAACTACTTCCTATCACCAGTGGCATTAAGAGAAAACACTGCATTTCACAAGCACTGCTTTTTGTCTAGTGTGTAGAATCAAGAGCAGCATAATCAGACCAATAACCACTACTTTTAATATTATAGAACTTTAAAGGACTTACCTTACAAATGGTTCCTATCTACTCTATAAATATGCAGTTAGTGAAGAAATGAACACTTGCTCTATCTATACAATGGTTTTACCTGACCACACTGCAACTACGATGGTGGATTTATTTTTTTTTTCTCCTAGCAAGATAAATGGGATGAGTCGCAGAATTACCATTTATGAATCCACACCTAAAAAAGCTAGATCCTTCCCAAAACAGCACACATGCAGTCCAGTGCTCTTCAACTGCTCCTGCAGACTGGGAAGAAGTTTTATCATCCGGGACGGGTTTGCATTCTAATTTACTCACATCAAGAATTGCACTTACACCACCTTTCTCTCCAGAACATGACAGTCAGCTAAAGATGGACTTTCAGTGAGTCATTATTACTGTGAATAATTTAAAACAAAGGCACCGCAGAGATGCCCCAGAGTTGCATATTTTACCATTTCATGGTTTCTCAAATTTCCTCGGTAAATCTGACTTGGAACAGAAGCTGCAGCTAAAGAGAACGTTGACAACAGCTAAGGCAGAATAAGATGGCAGATAAGAGCCAATGATCCCGTAAGAATAAAACAAAGTCTGAAAAAGATCAAAGGAATCTAAAGCCACACTCCAACTCCTGGTTGCTCACAAAGCCTTTTGCTGTTCATCAGATTGCTTTTAAAATAGTGCATCAAAGAGAGAAGCAGCGGAAATCGGCGGAATTCAAGCCTCGCCATCTTGTCATGTTGAATAATTTCCTTGATTACTTAATATTAAAATACTTGCAAATTCTAGCTAAACACTAATACTGCTATTGTTACTGCTAAAATGATATGAATTGTTCACTAAGTGCCTATGAAGACTTATTTTGTTCATACTCCTCCCAGTGCATCGCTGTAACAGAGGGTAGGAACGGGATCTGGACTTAGTGGAGCTGATGGGAATCGGCCGCTTATTTACGTCCCAATTAGCGGCTCCCCTGAGGGTGTGACCTCACCTCGGGAGCGGGGAGGGGCTGGTGGCCGCTGCTTATGCAAAGAAGGGCAGCTGAGTTCCTCCCTGGCCCTCCTGGACCCGGGAGCCGGAGCAGAGCCCAGCCCGGGCACTGAGCTCCTCCCTCTCTGCTGAAGCCCCAGCCCTGCTCTGCTGCATCCTCGGCATTTGCATCCCCTTTGGGCTGCTCCGGCATCATCCATCCCTCCGCACCCTGAACACACAGCCGCGGTGCTGCGTCCTTCCTGCTGCCACTGGCTGTGAAATGCTGCCTTTGCCACCTGGGAATCCTCACCAGAACCACACAGCTCATCCAACAGCTCCTGATCTCCGCGGGGACAGAGGGTGGGACTGGACACCTCCACGGGTTGGGTTCTTTTAAGACCTGAGATGAAGTTAAGGTGGGAAGAGGTTGGCTCAAAGCATTAAGCACAGTCATGTTCAACTCATTGAGAACAATTTCCTAAACTGAGAAATGAGAAAAATGCCACTAAAAGCACCAGAAAGATACGAAATTCCCTACACTGCACCTCCAGCCACAGGAAATAAATTTTTTTTTAAACTGCAAGAAAAGTTTTCTTCATACTCCGCATTTTATATTACATGGGAAAAAAAAAAAAAAAAGGTAAATTATGAGTCTGTACCTCGATGGGAGTGTGAGACCAGAGCAGCAGGAGCTTAGTGTGTCCATTCCTAAGGTACCTGGTAAACCCTGTATGGCTTTTAGTCGTCTACCTGCAAAAGTGGATGTAATTTTCTAATTCATCTTAACGCTCACCTGGAATAAACAGAAAGCAGAACACGAAAAGAAAAACAAAAACCCAAAAAAACCCCACACCTCGACTCTACGGAAACTTCCCCCCCCTGCTCTAAAAAAAAAAAATTTGGCAGTTCTAACCCAGATCGTTCTTTGAGTATTGCTCCACAGACATTTCTCAGGCAGGTGCAACCTTCTGCGTGTTTAAGGACCGTGCCCTGGCGTTGTCTGTCCTCGTGCAGCGGCTGCTGGGCTCTCCCTGCTGGATGTGGCTGGACACTCGTGTGTGCGGGTGGTCGGGCGGCTGCGGCATTGCTGGGGGTGGCACCACCACCAAACTTTGTTAGAGATCCAAACAACTACATTGCTTAATTCCTAGTTCTATTTACACAGGGGTTGAGCTTGGCAGGGGACTGGAGTACAGTTCGGAAATGCCCACCCCTTTTTTTTTGTTGTTGGTTTTTTTTTTTGGTTTTTTTTTTTTTTTTTTTTTCCACTTTCTGATGATGCCAGTTTTATTTTGGGAATGTCTACTTTGGGAGTCTGACAGGGGAACACGAGGGGGTGATTACATTTTACAGCATTGATGAAGGTGTGGGTCTGGTATACAATGACTTTGTCTTCGCATCAAACACTCGCTGTAAGAGCCGTGGCTGGGCAGCCACCGCCACGGGGAGGGTCGGGCCAACGCCCTCCTGCTCCTGCGGCCCCGGGCAGGGAAGGGCAGGCCGGATCCTTCTCCCTGGGAAGGCTCCTGAGCCCAGAGCGGCGTGTGAAACTTTGGTTTGAGCCTGGCTCCTCGCCGCCTCTTCCCGTTGCAGAGCCGGAAATGAGGGAACGCAGCTCGTTTTCCCAAGGATTTGAACAGTTCATCTTCCAGCCCGAAGGAGATGGGGGCTAAGCCCCTGACCCTGTAGATGCCCTGCCCTGCAGCCCCCGGGCTCAGAGGGGCGTCCTCCCCGCGATGGTTCCCCCCGCAGCCCCAGGACGCGCTGGGCTCCGGGGCCTCGCTCTTCACCGGGGAGCTGCTGATGGAACCCGCACTCTTTGGTATGCCAGGACTAAACACTTGGACTGGTGGCAGACATTTGGCACTCTGAGGTGTACTAGTTTCTGTTTTTGTCAGGTCTAAATAGCCTTGATCATCCAAGGGGTTAACGCTGGAGCCTATGCTTAAGCTAGTTCTGTCGGTGAAGGAGTCCACTCGTCCTTCATAGCCTAAATCTGCGGGTGCTGAGCACTGGTGCTGGGGCCACGGCCGTTTGCAGTCTCCATGGTTCTCCTTGTCTTCCCCGTTGTCTTCTTGTCCACCTTGGAAAGAGTTCTCTGTCCAGTCCGACTCCTCGCTGACCGCGACCGCCGCGTTCATGTCCCTGAGAAACACCACAATGACGGTGATGTTGTCGCTGGAGCCGGCATCCCGAGCAGATGCCACCAATTTATGTGCTACCATGCTGCTGTCACCATTATTCTCCTTCAGATGGTCAGCCACCACTTTGACTGCCTCATCGGGGTTGACTGTGTCATAGAAGCCATCACAGGCCAGAATGAGGTAGTCTTCAGAGCCATCCAGCACCGTGGAGGCAGAGTCTGCGTCCCCACAGATGTATGGCTTGTGCTCAGCATCTCCTGTGGAAGAACAGCAGAGAAACACAACTGTGGGTTTGCAGCCACAGCTTCCAGCAGCTCTTATTAACTCAGTGTGGAGCCAATGACTCTTACCCCAAGTTAAAGCAATTATTTGGAAATTATTCCCTCAGACTGTAGGGGGAAAAATAGAGGTTATTGCTCATAGGTCTATCTTCAGCTGTATGTCAAATTTTGATGACTAGAAAATTAAAATTTTATAGTTAAAAAGCAAAGCAAGTCTCAAAAAGGAATGAAGGCTCTCTCTTACCAATAGCTCTGGAGACAGAGAGGCTCCCGTTCACCCTCCAGGCTCCAAACCAGACCACGCAGCCACCCAGGGCCTCGATTCGCTTCTTCTCATCCTGAACAGCAACACAAGAGAGAGCAACACAAGACAGAGCAGTCAGAGCTGCATCACACACTCAACACTCCCATCAACATCTGGATTTTCACAAACATGGCAGGTCCCACGAGACAAAGGATTTGCTCACAGATCCAAACAAACCGGGATAAGTGGAACATGCTCTGCTGCTCAAAGAGATCCTGGCATGGCAGCGCTCCCCCAAAGCTGGTACCTGTGCTGGTCACTGCCCAGGGGTGTTCAGACAGGCCCTTCTCACCTCTCGATCTGGTTTGTGGGGTTTCATCAGTTCCACAGCTTGGCCTCTCCTCACAAGCATGACCTGGGAGTCCCCCAGCCAAGCCACATGCAGCATATTCCCTCGGATGAAAGTCACCACCCCGGTGGTTCCACAGCGCAGACTCTGGAAAAAAATACATTTCCATTTCAAAGCATTTTCTTCCTTAACTCAGGGAAAGAACACGTTGAAACTGCAGCACAGAGCCTGTTCCCAGGGAGGATCAGGCAGTGCTTCCCTACAGCTATGACTGCTCACTACAGCCCCTTGGAGCCAACCTGGCTGAACATGAATGTGCCCCATGACATTCCTGGCATGGGACCTGCCTGCCAGGAGCTGGGCACTGCTGGGCCTGCTCCTGCTGCTGACAGGCACAGCTGTGTGTTGTGACCCTGAGGGCTGAGCCTGGTAGGCAGGTGAGTGTGGGAATGGCAGCAGCATCCTTCAGAGGAGCTGGAAGCTGTGAGAAGCAGGAAGCAACAGTTTTATGGGATGTGGAGCTGACATTTTTATGGGATGTGAAGCACAGAAAGCCACCAGTGGGGCATGGAGAGCTCTGTGCTGATTCTGCTGTGGCTGGAGCCCCTCTCTGGCAAGGCAGGATTTGCAGGGTGATGCTCTCAGTGCCTCACCTCCCTGGCTGCCTTCTGCACGAAGCGCTCGTCGGTGACGCGGAAGGCTCGGCACAGAGCCTCGGCTGGGTCGTGCTGGAACATCTCCTGGTGGACCATGTTCACGTGCAGGTGGATGGAGGCATAGATGGCAGCATCCACTCCTCCATGACCATCAAACACTGCAAAATAAGCTTGTTCTTCTTGGTCCTGCCAGAGGAAACACAGGGAGGAAAAAACTCAGGTGAAAGCAGCACAAACAGCTCATTGGACTGTCTTAAAGCTTTGAACTTGGGATTTGTGCTGTCCTCATGAAACTGCAATTACAGACAGAGCCTCCACTGGAAAAGCAAACTACCCTGACCACCTGCACTTGCATCAGTGGGAAATTTCCACCTTCCTGTTGAATTCTACCTGCAAAGTGCAAGAGATGCCAGAATCCCATGTGTAGTGCTCTCAGTGTTCCTTAGGTCCCATTTGTTACAGCTCAGTCACACAACTCAAATAGGAAGTGCCATTCTCATCAAATTGTGCAGGAGATTTTGTGACTGCAAAAACCACAGAGTGAGAAGAACATCCAATACAGTTTGCATGAAGTCTACATCATGATTGGAATCCACCAGGGATGAAATGCCAGCACAGTTAAAATGTGAAGCCAACCAGCCTCTGCTTTCACTCTTCTTTTTTCCTTAAATCTAAAACATCATCTTAGATGCCTGTGTTTAAAAAAACTGCATGCGCTCTCTCATCAGAAAATTGTGATTACATTCACAAATCAAATACAGCAAAATCACTCATCTTCAAGGCAGTTTTCTCAGCTTCCCCTCCTCTGTTCAGAGAAACAACGTGGTACCAGGAGACAGCAACTCCAGTGCCTATTCACACACACAACACCAACCCACTGACAGAGCCAATTCAACCTTGACAGCCAGCTCAGTGACTGGAATATTTGCACATTGTAATTTTTAGGTAATGGGCTCCAACACAAATTGGAATAAGAAAGCTGACAATTGACAGGCAAAGGAAACATCTGCCTCTGTTTGCATTAATATCTTTTAAAGGTAAGAATGTGGATGGGGCAGAAGATGGTTATTAAAGTGACAGGGTGTAATAAAGAAGTAATTATGCAGCAATTTGATCCTTAAGGTAAAATTCTTGCCATTTTCGTTTACTTTCCATTCCTGAGTGTCCAGTTTTATATCTCAAGGGAGAGCAAGAATGAGTGTCCAACCAATGGCCACATCATGAAATTAATGGAAGACAGGCCCCAGTTCCACCAAACTACTCACATTTCTAGAATCATGTGTGAGCTGCACCCCATAGTCCTGTAAGTTTTGGGTTTATTTGGTGTTTTTTAACTCAATTTCCTTATTTTTGCTTTTCCTCCCAAGAGGAAAGCTTGAAAAGCAGAGCAGACCCACCCCCAGCTGCCAAGTGCCTTCAGAGATGAACAGTGAGGTGACCAACTACCAACCCTCCTGAGGTCCATCACCCTCCACTCCCTCAGTGGAAAACCCTCCTGCTTTCCCAGGATGGAAACCACGGCCCACAGGAGCTGTGTCTGTGTGCTCACCTCGAGGTTGAAGAGCATGTTGAAGTCAGGGATGCAGACGTGCTTGTCCTCCATCTTCCTGCGCATGTTCTTGATGGCGTGGATGGAGGTCTCGTAGTAGCGGTGGGGCTTGGGCTGCAGGGGGAAATCTTTCACCCAGTTGCTGCAGATCTCGTGCAGTTTGCTGTAAACTAAACGGGCCAACTTCACCGTCTCAATCTCTGAGGAAGGCACAAACCACAAATGAAAGCCTTGAGAGTGTTATTAAGTCAGAGTTTTCTCCCTTGCATACATTAGAAAGATGAAACAAAACCATTTTAGCCAAGCAGTTGATGTCAGCAGGGAAATTCTGGGCTCTGATGCATGAAAAGGAGAAGCCAAACTCACCATAATCAGCATTCATCAGTAAGCAGCTCATTGTTTGTTTGTCTTTTTAACTTAAACATTTCCCTGTGCCTTGGGAGAACTCATTTGCAGCAGCAGAGAAAATGAAAGGCACGAAAAGTGTTGGATCCCTGGCGTGGCCCTGCCCAGGGTGGTGCAGCTCTGACAGGGACTGTGTCATGGCACAGGGTGCCACCTACCAGTCCCACCCTCCATGACAATGACACAGTGGGTTTGGACCAAATTCACTATTCTAAACACCATTTCGTTGCAGAGCTGAGAAAAGACAGTGGAAACAATCTGCAGAAATTAGCAGAGTAATTTTAAGATGTTTTGTGCACCTTCAGCAGTGCACAGGTGCCTTCTGAGCTATTTTCTGATTTCCTATTATTCCCACATTCCTGACAACGGTGTGTCAGAGAAATCTGCATGAGCAAATGAGAAAACCATAAAGGCCTCAAATTGAAGAAAATGCTGAACTGGCACTCCTGAGAAATTATCATTTTAAAATGTGAAAACTCAGGTACTTGACATTTGTTCTGAAATTCAGGAGAGGAAAACAGGAAGTCAGCATCAGAGCTGAACACATCCAAATCTCTTTGTTCATGATGGCTCACCAAAGCCAGGGATCTTCAAAGCTGAACAGCAGCAATCCAGGAGTGCCAATCACTCCTGCAGGAGGAGGGGCTCACGTGCAGGAGGAGAGGGGAGAGTTGCAGCATCTCTCCGTTTACAGGAATTCTGTGAAGAGCCTAAAAGCTGCATTTACAAATTTCTGTCCTAGCTCTACAGTGACCAGGAGGCCAAGAACCCTAGGAACAAGATACTGTCCCAGCTCTGTTGGTCCAATCAAGAGGCATTAAGCTGAAAATACACTGGATAAATAACCAGAAGGAAGCTTGGCTCCTTGATCACACAGCTTTAAAACCAAGGGGTGGAAATCAAACAGCTGGGTCATCCCACCCCTGCCACAGTGTGAGTGGGGGGTTCCTCACCCCACCTGTACTGCTCTCACTGGGGCCACCTGAAATCTCTTTGGGTAATGGATTTAAAGAGGGAACACGTCCAACCTGAGGTGTCCAAGATCTATTTTCCAGAGGAAAGCCCACAGATTTTGCTCTCCCATTCCTCCCCACTGGGCAGGGGTGAAGGGAAGTGGGCACATGGCAGAGTCACCTGTGGCACCTCTGCAGGAGGGTGGCAGTGAACGCAGGGACCCTGCTGAGATCCTCACCGCCCTTCCCAGGGGACCGTGCGTGGTGTCAGCATCATCAGGAACTGCTCGTGAGGTCAAAACAGGAGAATAATAAAATGCCACAATAAAAACCACCCCCTCACAGCTGGAAATTACTCATCAATTGTTAATGCTGCCACGCTGAGCCAGAGCTGACTCAGCTGTCACTGCGCTTGTGTCACAGAGAATTTCATTTCCCTCCTGCTGCTCCCAAATCCCCAAGGTTGGAGGTAATGCTGAGCTGCACCACAGTGAGTGGGAAATCCAGCCCAGGCATTGTTGTTCCCAAAGATGACAGGGCAGAAGGAGGGTAGAAAGGATACCAGGAATCAGATCCTGCTTTTAGTGCCATGTTTTATGAGCTGTGTTGATAACATGGCCAGTGTGACAAAAGGGGTCAGAACCAAGACCAAGGTTTTCCCTAATCTAGGAGCTGTAGATCTCTTTGGAGATCTTTAGGATCCATCTCCTAGAACCTGGAACAACTGGGTAATGGACATTATGATTTGCTTTGTGACATCTCCTGGAAATTTGATACCATGAGCAGGTCACATGGTCCTGCTATCCAGCCTCCTGAGGTGCTTCCTTGAACAAAGCCAAACTTGTGATTCTCTTCCTCCAGAAACAAACCCCAAACCTAAATGTCCTTAATCTGACCTTTCAAAAAAGAAATCCAACATCATTCAGGTCTCATGGAAAATCTCTTGTTCCTCCCCAGTGCAGCTGGAAGAGTCATGGCCTGTGACTCAGATATCCAAAAACATATGGTCACCCCAAACACAGACCCCTAATCTTGCAATCCTACATTTGTGACCTCCAATCAGTTTTTCTTCTTTTAAGATTTTATTTCTTCTGTCATGGAGTTTCTCATTTCTTTCCACACCAAGAACTGCTTTCACCACTCCTAAGCACAGGACGTGGTTTGTCACGTTGCAATTCTCAGAGTGAAATGTGCCACTAAGGAAATTTGAAATAGCTTTTTTTTATCTTTCAGCAAATTCAAACTTGAGGCAAATCAGGTAAATGTCTCCTTGTATTACACAGAGTAAAAATCTTTCTGGGTTCATAAAAAAACCTGACATAGAACTGAATATTAAAGCCAGGCAGTGAAATTCAGCTTGGTTTCACATTCTGCAGCAGCTCAAACAGCACCAGGGCACAGTGAACTCTGAGCATCAAACTTCAAGATGTAGAAATCCCATTTTCACCACCTGCCACACTTTCCTTTGCTTTCTTCCAAAGCACTGAAGTCTCCCTGTGTGGCACCACTGAGGGCAGATCTCCTCTGAGCACCCAGCCCAGGCTTCTCAAGGGACTCCCCTGGAAGGGTCTTCAGGCTGGAGCTGCTGCCACCACTTTAGTCTGGGTTTGCTGGGCCAGACCTTGCCCTGGTGGCTGATGAAGCCCTGATGGAGCACGGGGTGCCCAGAGCAGCTGGGGCTGCCCCTGGATCCCTGGCAGTGCCCAAGGCCAGGCTGATGGAGCTTGGAACAAGCTGGGATGGTGGAAGGTGTCCCTGCCCATGGGACAGGGTGGGACTGGATCTTCAATGTCCCAAACCTTTCTGTGATTCTGTCATTCTATGACAACTTGAGCTGATGTCCTCCTTTGGAAAATGATCACTTAGATTATTTGAATTTAGATTATTGCAGGGTTTGTATGAAGCTCTTGCTTTACTACAGGCCAGAGGATGTTTCCTCTCCCCTTAAATCCTCACAATTTAACACTCACACTGCATCAGCAAAGGGATATTTTATTTCCAAGTGCCCTCATTATGACAATTCACCTCAACAAACTGCATCTGGAGCCCTGTTCTTAGTGCCTGCTCCAGTCTCTTCCCATCTCAATCTGTGTTTGCCTCTGTGTCTTACAGCCTTAGATATATTTAAATGTCAATTTCTGTAGGTGTGATGCCCCTGGATTGGCTTTTTTTCCTTTCTTTTTTTCCTTTTTTGTTGAAATCTGTAGATATTCTGTGTGGAGGCTTAGTCAACATTTCCTTGGAGACTGTCAAATATTTATGCAAGTTTCAGAGATCTCAATTTGAAATTAATGAAGGCTGCTCAGCCAGAACAATGACAAATCTATTCCATTTACCTGCTCAGCAGGAGGAGGCAGCAATACCTACAGAAAGGGAACTCAGAGCATGTTTTTCTGTTCCTCAGGTTTCCAAGGGCCTCTGGGGAATACAGCAAAATGTTCCTTTTTGAAGAGCCAGATTTATAGATCCTCCTTATCCCCAGAATAATTTACAGGAATTTTTTTAATTAAAAAAGGAGGGAATAGACAAAGTGGTTTAGGGACTGTATTTTCAAGATCAAATGACAGAATTCCTGTTAATGCATGTGAGAAACATTGGTCTTTGTTGTAATGAACAACCCAGACAATTTTCAAGGTTATTTAGGCCAGCACACTCCTGAAATGAGTTAGGGTGCATGACCTTGAGCTGGAGGCTGCAAAAATCTTGTCAGCCAACACAGATAAATGAGGAAAAGGAATTTTCTTCCTTTTAATCACAAAATCTCTTTATACTACCTTTTGCTAAAACCATAAAAAAAACCTTACAAGCCATAGTAAAAACCACACTGACTGAAATAATTCAGAATTAAATTATCTCTTCCCACATATATTTGACTTTGCTCCAAGGATGAGGGAGGACAACTGGCACTTGCCAGCAGAACCACATTGTATAAATGCTGAGATTCAGGGCCATCAGACACAGCCACGAAAATGCACTGAAAACAGTGATTCCAAAGGTTTGAGTGAGAAATTAGACCTGCAGCTCTAGCAGGATGGTGGTGAGCTCTCCATGGACCTTTTTCCATGCCTGTGGGGTGTTCCTGTCCCAGAACCCCCACCCAGGGGGTGGAATTCAGGGGGCACTTACGGATGATGCCGTCGGCGTTGTCCACGCGCTTGGGCAGGAAATGTGCCGAGAGGTCGCTCTGCAGGACTTCATCTGAAGTTGCTCTGGCTAAAGCAGAGGCCAGGAATGAAGGGCAATTACTGGAAAGGAAAAAGAGAAACCACAAAAAGATGTTTTAGTGTGATTCAGCAAGGTAACATGAGTGTGTTTTTCACCAAGGTTTTTCTTTGCCTGAGCCCTGCAGTAAGACCTCAGACTCACTGAAGGGTTTTGGTCGCCCTCTTTCACTCCTTTGTTCCCTGTTTTTTAAGTTTTAATATTTCAGTTCATAACCTCTATTTAAATTCTTTTCAAATCTAGATTTGAACCCTCCAGAGTCTGTCACACAACTGCACATTTTTTACATATGTATGGTACAATTTTAACTCAAGTCCAGTTTCTCCTAAGATTTGGAGTCAGGTTCCTGAATTCCTCAGATTTCAAAGTGTCCAAAGGCTCTCTAAGGGGCACTGGAAGTTAAGGTTAACCCACAGGTAGCTGATGTGCATAAGGTAAAAAAAGTTCCCTCAGGAATGATTTCTACCCAGAGTGAAGTGGCTTTAACTCACTGTATTTAATTAAACCTGGTATCCCCCAAGGTTAATTAATCTATAGCAAGCCAAGGCCACTTTAATGTACAATCTCTCATTCAAGAGGAATTTAATGCCTCTTAATTTATGTATAACTTTTCATTTCCCATTGGTCAGCCCCAACTTCTCCAGGTGTCTCCTGCTGACACAGCCTGAAATTTCCAATTTCCACAGATTTTATTGGGGTGATGGTGTCTTTTCCAAGACATTCCACTGTCACAGGGCCACAGAGAGACACAGAGCCAATTTCAGCCCAGAAACCATCCATCAACAGAATTCCAAGGCAGAAATTCAGGGAACAGGCAAAGAATACCAACATTTCCTTAACCTATTTCTTCTGTTCAACATATCAATAAATGATTAAAGGATAAGATGAACAATAAATAGCTTTGTCTGACACTATTAGGAAGCTCTGGAAGTCACACAGGGAGCACTTGCACCTCGTTAGGGCCCTCTCAGGTTTCCTGCTTTCTGATGACCTGAGAGTTCTTTCAAAGAGTCAGAATTCTTCAGCTTGTGTTCACAAGGTTGTTTATTATCCATTATCCAAAATATTTTCTCTCAGACCCGCAGAGGTCTGATCTGCAGGTCTGTCAAGGGCACACTGCCCTGTCCTGAGGCGGTGCTCTCTTTATACTAAAAACTATGTATGCTTTATTTACAGTTATTTTCCAATACCTATCACCTATGTTAGACTGTCTACTTCTACTCTAGACCAATCTAAATGTGCCACCATCACCCAGAAGATGGAGGCTAGGAAGAAGAAGGAAGAAGGACAGGACAATGCCCAAGTCCCTCCCATCTTGCCTCCTAGACCCCTGTGGTAAAAATCTTCAAAATTCCACCTTTCACCCTGTGACAACTACTGTTATGCTACTTAAACTTTTGTGACTTGTAATTCTTCATACAAGGATGGTAATTTGCTCCGTGGGTTAAGATGGAAATCCCAAGTGTCTTTGGCTTCCTGCCAGGGTCTCCAAGCCCCTGCCAGGGGACAAGCCATCCATGGCACCCAGAGGGATGTCCTGGCTTCTGACAGGGCCACATCCACCCCAGGGTTTTCCCTGGAATTCCCAGGCAGGCATTCCGAGCTGCTGGGGGGGATCAGCTGCCTCAGGGCCGGCCCTGCCCAGCCCAGCTCAGGGCTCTGATCCCGTTCCCATCCGGAGGAAAACACTGGCTCATCCCTTGCTGCTGGCACGTGGAGGAGCTGCTTTCCTGTCTTGTCTTTTCTGTCTTTATTTGGCTCACAAAGAGCAGGTTTGTCATGCAGCGATGCTGGTTCTGCTCATGTTACATGAGATTCCCCAAAAAGGGAGAGATTGCAGTGCCCGGGATGGAAGAATTATTCCAGCAGTTACCAGCAGGGCATCCGCAGGAATCTGAGCATCTTTCCAGTCCAAGGCTTCCCCTGACCAGCTCAGTGCTGGAACTCTTTAGAAAAACCGAACTTGTTTTGTGTCACTTGTAAAGAACCCTCAGGAACATCCCCTGATGGGCAAAGAGGGAACCTGGTTAAGAACTGGGGCAACAGCAGTGGCTAAAATAGACTCAGGACCTAAACAGCAAAGATAAAATAGCCCAGAGAGGAGGAATTTCTGTTCTGCCTGGATCTGGGAGGGGGCACAGCATTGTCTGTGGATACCCAGAGCCATGAACACTTGTATCTGAAATTTTAGGTATTATTTTAACTGCAGTGACCAGTGACACAAGTGAAAGGTGCATTTCCAGGGGGTGTAGCAGGTCAGAGTATTTCCCCCCAGCTCCAAGTGCTGTACACGTGTTCCATTTCCACACAGCAGCTCTATATCCAGCCAAAGAGTGCATTTCCATTACAATGCTAAACCTACACAAAAAGCTGCTAAAGATGTTATTAGATAAATTAAAGGATTTTAAGTACATCCTTCCTGATTCTCTGGCAGCGTAGGTGTGTTTAGAACACCCACAGTTGCATTGTAGCAATCCTGGAATAACTTTGGGAGGGTATTAAGTCAAGCCTAAAAGTGCTTTGCTTCCATGAATTAAGTTGGAGGAAACCAGTCTGTGGTGGTTTTATTATTATGTTAGCAGCTTAACACACAACTCCTCTCCATCCTGCTAGCATTAAAGTGGGGAGGACTTTCTAAACACCTTCCCTGAGCTGTTCCTCTCTGCTCTGAATCTAACATAAACTCTCCTACTAAAAATAAAAGAGACGGCAAATTTGAAATTCTTATTGCAAGGGGGCTCACCACTGGGCTTTGACAACTGATCAATTTCGAGGGGAAAGGTAGAGAAAATAAATCAGCTGAAGGCTTTCCTTCTATGTCTGGCCACTCTTTGTCCTAATAATAACAGCTGCTGGCCGAAGAATTAATTGCCCTTGACATTTGTTGATCACAAAGCTTCTTATGTGGCTGCTGCAGGCTGTGCCATGTGAGCAGGGAGGTGCCCACACGCAGACAGATGACTTCCTCTTCCTGATTAGCACCACTCAACATTTACTTCTCTCACTTGGCTCCTCAGAGCACTTTTAGTTGAATTACTTTTTCCCTTCAAGGAACAGCAGATTGCACTGGAGGTTTAAAATAGCTGTTGAAGGCAAACTGCTCTGAGGACACTTCATTACTGCTGCACCAAGACAAATGAAGAGTCAGCTCTGGGATCTCTGTTTTCAGCACCAAAGTGGGCACTCAGGTGAGCAGATACAGCATGCCACAAACAGCAATCCAAGGGGGAAAGTTCTCCCTTTTCAGAAAACCCAAAAAGTGTCACCAGGATCCCTGGGGACAGGAGGAGCTCCCACCCTGCTGCTGGTGTAACCAGGGATTACCTGCTGGCTCTGAAAAGAAATTCTTCTGCCACGTTCTAGATGCTCAAATGTTATTAGTCATGAAGTCTGACAAATTGAAACTGGGAGGGCACAGTCTTGTTCAGCAGAGAGCTGAGAGCTAAAATGCCTTTGTCTATTCATAGCTGTGCCACTAACTCAGCAGCTGACCTTGGACGAGTCACTTCACCACTCAGACCTTCATTCCTCATCTGCAAACAAGGAATGAGAATGTCATTTCCTCAGGGAGAGGAGGAGGAGGAGGAGGAGGAGGAGGAAGGCTGTAGAAGGCCTAAATCTGTGTTTGTGAAGTATTCTGGAATTTCTTGCTAAGAGCCCAACTGAAGGGAAAAATACCAAGATGAGAGTGGGAGATATTTTCAATCTATAGGAGATTTATACTTTCAGACTTCTGATAGCTTTCTGAGGTTTTTCTCACTCTTTTCTCATACACTGTCAGAAGTGCTAAGTGGAACACACAGGCAAACAACAGCTCTGGGTAACTCACAGTGTCATCAACAGCTGCAGGAGAGGGGGAAACCAGCAAAGAGAGACCTCAAGTTCTTAAAACTCGCAGTTCTGAGCATTAGCACTGCGGATGGGAAAATGATGCTGCAGCCCTTGCCTAACTTCCACAACGAGGGCCACCAGGGCTGAAAATCCCCAAGCCTGTCATGGTCTGGGGGAGCTGATGAGGCATCACTAACCCAAACAAAGCAGGGAAAATGGACCAAAACGAACTGGGGCTTTCAAGAGGCAAAGTGGGCAGTAAATCACAAAATGTACAGTGTTCCTGTTACCTCAGGAATCCCCTGACACCACAGAACAGCAATTGTTTTAGTTAGAATGAGGAATGATTTAAATAGAAATGCTATTCAATCTGCTGAAACACAAAACAAATCCACAGGCAAACAGGATAAAGCAGCATATTTGGTTTCACCCAGCAATCCAAGACCAAGAACATGACCTGAAAAGAACCAAGTACAGCACATTCCCAAAAGGCCTATAATTTACTGTGGTAGTAAAAGACTTTGTAGGGATGACAAATTAACTGCACCCTTTCCAAAAGACATTCCACCAGGGATGCACTTTGGGAAACACTCCTGCTCATGTGGCCTGTTGCAAGCTCTTGTTAGAAAGCAACTTTAGCCAGACTCAGTTTAAGAAAAACCTCATTTGTCCCCTGCCTGTATTTACAAAACATTCCAAAGTCTCATGAGACTTCTTCCAGATGGAGCTTTGCATACAGCCTGGAAGCTCTTTGAAGAAGCCTTTAAAGTCTTTATTATTGCAAGTTCCCATGCTGAGAAGTGCAGCAGTAATGAGCAGGGAAATGCTTTGGGGAGCTCCTTTGGCTGTTTCCCCAGCCCTCCCTTCCTTCACCTCCTGTTTCCGTGGCCATCCAGAGGGACTGGAACCATTGAGGGGCTCCTGTTTGTCCCTAAACTCCTCCAGGTCACCCAGCACTCAGAGGGGAATACTCTGTGAAGCATTCCAAGACCCTAAAATGATTATGGAGTATCCTCTGGATCTGCCAAGCAGAGGCTATTTCCAGCTCCATCTCTGCAGGTTCTCCTCTCCTCGCTCCCAGAGCATCTCTGACCTGTGCTGTTCCACTGCTCTGCACAGCTGCTGGAAGTTTTGATGCTTATTTAAAGCCTGGTCACGGTGGACAAATGGAGTATTATTATTTTTTTTCCCCCCTAACACATGGTGAAACCCTGCACTAGATTTATCTGCTGCAGTGTTACTAAAAAAAACCCTGGCACACACACACACACACACACACACACGCACAAAAAAAGAAACAAATAGAAAAAACAATGCACCTTTTAAAAGCTTGCATAACCAAAGCTCCTTGAGAAGTCATTTGAGCTGGCAGTGGTGAGACAGTAAAGATGCTTGATAAATGTGTTTGAAGGAGCTGCAAACGTGCTACCCAAGGAAGCTGCTATCTATAGGCTCCCAGAGACAGCTGCCTGCTCACATCCCAGCCACCCTGTCCTTGTGCTGACAGTTGTAAGCAACAGAAATATAATACACGAGCATTGCAGAAAGACACTGCCTCAGATACATTCATCATGCCCCTGTCTGTGCAGACACTGCATTTAGAAAATATTTAACCTTCTGCTTTCTGCTCACTGGTGTTTTCTAGACCAATTTTGTATAGACATGTTTCTGTAGTTAAGTCTGTCTTAACTGGATGTGAAAAAATTACCAAACTAGAGGTGCACTGCTCATCAGAAAACCTCTGCACAGCTGGATGAAGATGCTTCACCAGGGGAAACCCTTGGCTTTTCACAAACTGTTCTCAACACATGAACTAGGCTCAGACCTCTGATGCAATTTCTGCTGCAGAGCAAGTCAGTGTTCCCTTCTCCAGAGGGGGAAGTGCACATGACAGTACATAAAGCCACCAGAATGTGAGCAAGACAAAATAAAAAGGTCATCTTTGTCTCTTTGATGAGGTACAATGTCATGAAGGGCAGTGTGTATCTAAAATATAAATGTTTGCTGCCCACAAAGCACTCATAAGCATTTGTGATTTAATGGCTGTCAATAAAATAGCACTGACACTACAGGGGTGAACTGTGAAGAATCCAAACCACACAGAGCAGCTTCTCCTGAGCTCCTGGCTGGATAAATTGCCTGGGTATTATCTTTGAAACCAAATTCTATTATTTCTCTCACTCATCCTCGCAGCGTGGTGGTTCTGAGGTTACTCATATTCCAATCTCTGGGGCTGATGCTGTGGCTGCATTTAAAATGACAGAAATCACCTCCTGTAACATGAACAACCCCTAAAAACCCAGCATGGATCTGCCAGGAGCTGGAAGCCAAATAACTGCAAGAAATTGAATTCCCAGAAGTGACTCAGGGAGGGTTTTCTTCATTACAGCAAAGAGCTGAAGATACAAAGTTTGCTGTTGGAAATCATATCCCAGCACTTCACAGCCAGATTATATCCGTCTGTTATTAAAAGAAAGGGAAACCTGGACTTTGAAGGAATGCAGAGAAAAATGGACAACAATCCATGAACCTCTGGTATAACAAACACCAAGATGCTGAGGATGTATATATATAGACTCTCCCCCATGTAAATCAGAATAATTTCTATCTGAGGAGTAAGATTCGGAGGGACTGGATAGTTTTATAATAAAATCTTAATTGCTGCTATGAAATGCACTTTAGAAAATTATAAAAATATTATTGTAAAATTAAAAAACCCCAACAAGCCACTTATTTGATGGGCATTTATTGTGCAGCTTAGCTCTTTGGTATTCAGCTTTGCAAATGCAAACGCACAGTGAAAATAAATCTGTGTTTACCCTATCATTAATTCATCAAAAGAAAGGTAATTTACTGGTATTACCCACTCATGTGACTTTCAGGGGTTTATAGTGAGAGGAAAGATCCTTCTGGATTTTGTTGTTGTTTTCCAAGGATTATGCTGCATGTTCACACAGCACATTCCCTGCTCAGGGTGTGAGGGTGCCCAGAGTCCTCCAAAATCCTCTGTGTGCCCACTTGGCACCGCTGGGAATGGAATGGGGACAAAGCCACATCAGTGCCAGGTGCTGCTTCCCTGGAGGAGGAAATTTCTTCACTGGAAACCCAATGTCAACAGCAGTTACCTCACACTGAGTTTCCCTGGCAGAGCCAGGACTGTTTAAAAGCTCCACAGGACATTAAAAATGTCATTGATTTTTCTCTCTTTGGCACTCAGTCAGTTCGAAAGTCAGCATAATTCAATATCTTTCTCCTGGTTCCATTAGCAAAGAAAGGAATCCATGCTTCAATCTATGCTGCCTTATTGGAAAAAGTAATTTAATTTTACATCTGAAAGTGTGCCAACATCAGCATAAAAGCATACACTGTATACATCAGATTTAATTTATGAATTCTGCATTTTGTCAAGCCAGGATGAGATGCTGTCTAAAATCAATGAGTGTCCAAGCTCACTCTGAAGGTACTTATATATATATTCTTATTATTTCAGATATTTTGTGTCCTAGCTGGAGTTTTTGATGATTTCTGTCCTTGCTATAAAATATTAATGACACAGTCTCTAGAAAAGTTCATGTTGCAGGAAATTTGCAGAGGAGTTCAGGCACATCATTTGCTTACCACTGATTCATGCCCAATTCTTTCTCTCTGTTATAAATAAGCTTCCACTGATACTTCCCTTAAGTGGAGAGGATATTCCATAGAGATCTGACGTGTCCAGAAATACAAGTTAAATAAGAATCCCCCAATGCAGAGCCTCTGTTTTATCAGAGATCAGATGAACATACCCAAGTCCTCTGTCAGAAAGAAAAATGCATTCTGACGTTATAGATAATGACTTAATTTCAAATAAATGAAATAAAATGTTCCAGAGCAACAGATACCCTGCTGCCTCCTTCAGATCATCATTAAGGCAAACAAATGTTAAATGACTTCTTTAAAAAGGGGTGAAGATGGTGCCTGCTCAAATGCTCAGCTTCAGTAACACCCCACAGAGCCAGGCCCCAAACCATCCTCCTGTTGGAGCATTTATCTTCATGTAACTGAGAAAAAAAAAATCAGAGTTGCAGACCAGGATTTCCAAATGACATTTGATCACTTAACTTCTTTCAACCCATTGAATAAATATCAAATATAAGGCAAAACACATCCTGGAAGATTTATGGCCACTGAGTCAGCAGCGAATGTTCCCTCGCTGCCTTCTCACTCCTGTGCCTTGCACTTCATCACACAAATGGCTTGGGTGTTTATGCCAGATGTAAGATTAGATAATTACTCATCCAAGTCCTGCATGTCAACTCTTTTTGGTGATAAAAAATTTATTCTAAATGCCCCATTTATAATCAGTTGTCTTGCAGAAGCATTCTGTTGTGCAGTGCTACATCTCAGGCTGTAATTCTGTGCAGGAACACGCTGTGTTTGTGCTGTTCCAATGCCTGATGTCAGGAATTCTGTGCCTGCAAAACAGGGACAATGCTATTGACCTCTGGAAAGCAATTTCAAAGCCAATGATGAAGTGCCAGATATTATTAATTGACCCTAAAGTGGGGATGGAACAAGAGAACAGCAATTCCCTTGCACTGATTCCCAGAAAATGCTGCTGCTCTTGTGCATGATATGCAAGAGAAACAAATGAAAGCAAACATGAACAAACAATGCAGTACCTTTAAAAGTAATTTTACAGGCAGATGTGTAACTACAGGCAGATTTAAAGATTTCCCAGTGGGGCACATTAAAGATTTGATTGGAACCTCAAGTTGATGATTACTGACACTGATGCCCCTGGAACAAGATGCTGGAGGGATAAAAGGGGCTCTGTGATTGGGGTGACTGCTCTTTTAAAGGAAAAACCCTTTAGTTACTCAGAAAGATCCCATCCTCATTCCCACTGTCACTTGTCCTTTGCAGAATTGCAAAGGATAATGGCAGGTTTAGGGGGTTAGGCTTTTTCTTTAAAGGATAATCAAAATGTTTTAGCTATTCTATTTCACATTAAAGTCCCTAATGCATTCTGTTCTACTGAGCCACATAGTTATTTCAGTCATTCTTAATAAATAACAGTTGCCAGTAGTAGTTAAGCCAACAGATCTGAATTATTTATAGTGTTGAGGAACGGAACAGCAGATAAAATACATTAGGGTTTTGGGTTGTTCTGGCCTGAACAACACAATGGCAGCCTTTAGATGTTTTTCACCAGGCTGTAAAATATTCTCTTTCCAATCCTGGTTTAAAAGATTTCCTAAAGAGGCAGCAGCCAAACCTCCAGCCATCCATCTTCAATAATCACAGTCATGAACAGCAGGTGAGAGCTTCTCCCAAATACTGCACTGGCACAAAGTTTGATTTCATTGGACAGGTTAAATGGCTACTTAGGATTAGTCTTAAATTATTATAGATCAGCAGAACTTAGGTGTTTACATATTATATAGCATGGCTCTAACCTTCCAGTAAATTATTTAAAGGCACCTCACAGTGCTGAACTCAAATGTTTCTCTTCTCTTTGCCTATATTCCACCCTCCCTTCAGCTGGAAAAATGCAAAGATACCACCTACATTTTACAATGGCAAATCCAACTTCACATTCCAGGCTGGAGCATGGAAATCCCAGCCCCTGTCACTCCTTTTTAAGAGGCCACATCATGAAATATTGAATACACAGAAAAAACAACAGGGACAGAAATTATTTTGACATTAACTTGACAAATTATGTTACACACGTGTTGAATTTAATGCTCTTTGTAACTTCAAAGATGCATTCCAATATCTCTGCTGATGGGATAATGTGCCTGGGTGGAAATTTGTGGGAATACCTGACTTTCCCACCTTGTGATGCCATCACAGGGGACTGCACCAGTGGGAAATTCACTGTACAATTGACTCACCAGGAGAATTGTGCCCACAAGTGCCAAGGAGGGATTTACACTCAGATGCTGCAGGGAGAGGAACTGGGGGAGTAGTTGTAGCAACATAAGCTTCAACCAAACAGTTTTCCTTTTATAGCTCACCTTCCACTTCCTATATGGATCTATTTACAGCAGGAAATGCTGCAAATTGTAGCATCTCTAAGGAGTAAAAAGAATTTTGAAAGAACAAAAAAAAAGGAGAAAATCTGGAGAGGTAAAAACCCAACCAAACTTCCTTCTATCAAATACTAATGAAACAGAGGAGGAATAACACTGAAATAGAGGAGGAATAACACTGAAATAGAGGAGGAATAACACTTGGAGCCATGTCAGGTTGTTAAGGGCTCTGGAAGTGGCTCCCTGACATTTCAGCCCATGGGAATGAGCCACAGCATCCCAGGGAGGGACAGGCTCAAGTGACAGGATCCCTGTGCTCCCCTGCCTTGGCTCTGCTCCCTCCTCTCCCTGTTCCCAGGTTTATTGAGGATCTGCACTCTGAGCTTACTGAGGTGGGGAAGATTCTGTGAGGTCCAAAGCTGAGGAATGTGGCTTTCCACACGGCCAGGCAGGTCCTGAGCCCATGAAACAGAGCCTGCCTGCAGTACACAGCTAAATTTAGCTCTTCTTGCTCACAAAGGCTCTAGGAACTGATTCCCAACAAGCTGGGGATGTTTCAAACAGCTCTGCAGTGCTGTGGCCTCTCTCCTGTCCTAGAAGGTACAGAGAATGATTTAAAACTTGGGAAAGATGTTTTAAAATTATTCCCAGTCCCATTTAAAAACAAATCTGTGCACATATTCCAATCACTGTTAAAAGGTCAACTGAAAAAAAAAAATAAAAGAGCTGTGACATTTCATAGTGTGACATTACAAATCTTACCAGATTATGGACATTGGTTCTCTACCCTGGACTTCTCAATACCACACAGATTCTCCCACACAAACTCTGCCTGTTCACCACAATCTGGGACTTTGTTTGTGCAGCATAAGCAGTCTTTAAGTCTTGTTTATTCCATTTGATTTTCTGTGAGATGAACACGTTCACATCACCCATTTCAGAAGTGACAGCACTGCTCATGTAAGGATTACCCAACAGCTCTGCTTTCCCTCTCCCCCTCCACAAAGAAGATTGTCAACTTTTCCCTAAGCTTATTATCAAACCTGTGATCTCTTCAGAAGAGGCACAAGCTCTAAATATAAGAAAGAATCTGTTACATAATACCCTGAGCAAGGAGGCAGCACACAACAGCCTGTGGACAACTCGAGCCTGAGTCCATCCAGAGAGGAAAAGGGAGGAAAATCTGTGACTTTGCCCAGTTCCAGGCCTTGGGTCTGTCCTGTGCAGAGCCAAACCACAGAGAACATGGAATAATGTGCAAAATTTCAGGGTTTATCTCTATGGAAGGTAAACAAATGCAAACAGGTGACATTATCTGCAAGTTGATTCAGGATGTGGCAGAAATTTACTCAGATCAGAAGAAATCTTCCTCAAACATGAGCAGGACTTGTTTGAAGCTGCCTGAACCTGGATTGTAAATAATGCACTGGTGAGGACTGACTCAGCCCTGATGAGGAGGCTGAAAGCTGCTTCCAATGGAGCAGTGGCACAGCTCTAATCAGCACTTAAGAGAGTTCCTCAGGAGCCACACTATCAATTACCCTGGTAATACATATTCAGGGAGGCAGGGATAGCAGACAGAGAGAATAGCAAATCAAAACATTAATAAAAAATAAGGAACCTTTGGAGACAAATGATTATCTTCTATGTCTACAGTGCTTTGTGCGTTCCCAAAGGATTTAGAATCTAAAAATAAATGATTACTTCTACCAGCACTGACATCCAAGCTACCTTGGATAAAAAGCAACAAATTGCTAACTATGGATAGCAACATTACACAACTGTTTTGAACAAACAGCAAGAAATGGACCATGCTGGAAAGAACAGCAGGTCTCTATACAGAAATTGAGGCTAAAATGTAACCAGAGTAATGTGAATATCACCTGTGATGGGATAAAGATGAGAACTGTCTGCCTTGATATCTCATCCTCAAACTCCATCATCCTTCTCTCACCATTCTTTAGCACCATACTGAGACACTGCCTTGAAGGAAAATACTCAACATCTGCAGCTGAAATATATTTATATATACACACACACACACATATATGTGTTTAAATATGAGCAATCACCACAGATTCCTTGGAAAAAGAAAGAGGAAAGATTCCTAGAACAGAGAGAAGATCAAAGGTCACACAAAATCATGTAGCTAACTCAGAAATCACTAAAACCCCAGGCCAAGTAACGTTTTGAAAATAAATTCAATCAATTCTGTCCCCAAAACACATGCTGGTAATGATATTTGTAGAGAAAATCATCTAACAATGATTTAAAAAATAAAGAACCAAATGGACCTCTGCAAGGCACAGCTCTGGACTAAAGGCAGCAGTAAATTAGAATAGTAATTATATAAGCACAAAAGAACAATTCCAGGAGGAGACAATCAAGGAAAAATAAAACAAGTAGATTTTCTTAGATGGAACAGAGATTTCTGTGAAAGAGTTTAGAGAAGGGCCATGAAAGTGCAAGAATTTTTAACTGTCAACAAAAAACCAAATGTTAAAAAAAAAAATCAGTATTCCAAATGCACCCTGGAAATTGCAATGGATGATTTTTGCTGGGTTTATCTGTAAAACACTGTTAATAGCACAGAATTGGATCTATCAGAGGTACAGGCAGGCAGCACCAAGATTCCTCAAGGGCACAGAGTTTTCAAACCCAAATCCAGGTGGTGCACCCGCCCCAGTGAGCTTTTTAATGAGGCGTGGAGGCAACAGCAGAGACACAACTGCCACGGGTTAGACTGAAAATAATAGAGCAAGGAAAAAATAAAGATTAGGAACAGCAGCTGAGCTCTGAGATAACACAGGAGAAGTTAGTGTTAAAGCAGGATTTGAGTTCTAATAAGGCAGCAGTGGTAAATTGGAAGATGTAACATGATAGGAGGCTGAGCAGTGCTCCCAGGGCTGGGGCTGACAAATGACACCTCTGCCAGCAAATCATTTAATCCCTGCACTTCCATCCATCTAGGAGGCAAAGAGCCTCATTGCCTTAAAACTTTGGAAGAGTATCATGAAATTTAATTTATTAATACCTGAAAACTATGCTTTAATCCTCAGATAGAATGGGCTGGGGAAGGACAAGGTATTTACAGAGTTACCACTGCCTCATAAAGTATTTTTGTATTTTCTTCAGTGAATGCTCATCTGTTCCTGTTTCATGATTCCACAGCATTCTTGACTTATAGATGTTAAAAACCAATAATGAACTGATGGCAAAATGCTCACTTTAATCAAAACTTGCTGTTTTCTAATATTTAATGTTGTTTTTTGATCAGGGCTGGTTATGTCACCATAATTTGCTGAAATCATGCATTTATTTGTAGATTTTTAGTAGCACCAAAGACAGGGAGAAAATCCCTTCATTCCCAAGTAAAGCTCAGCAAGGCTGGAGCCTGAGCTCTGGTTTACTCTCACCTGGCTGAGATGGCAGCAAAGGAAAATGCTCAGGACAGCAAAACAGAGACATAAGGAACCAGCAAAGAAAATAAAAACTGATGCCCACAGGAGTGGGATTGACCTCCCTGTGCCACTCAGAGCCCAGGCAGAGCAAGCTCTGGCACCCACAGGGACAGCCTGTGGCAGCAGGCTGAGAAATCCAATTAGGGAAACTTCCCAGGCTCCCTGTTTCCAGCTGAATATTAATTCTTGGTATTAAGGAGAACTTGCCAAGAACAATTGCACAGTTCCTCCTGAGCCTTCAGCTCTGAGTCACCATCACATTATGGAAAGGTGAGCTTCATTTAGACAGCACAGAAGGGGAAATTACCTGGGTTTTATTTATTTATCAATAAGTAAATTTTTATAAATACTATATTTATTTAATTAATGTTTCTTTTTTATTATATAATATTATAAATATTACAAATAATTCTCACAACTTCTGTTTTTTTAAAAGAACTATAAAAATATCATTAATATTCACATGGATCAATCATATTCCTGGGCATGAGGGAAAAACGTTTCTATGTTTGATGGAGAACTTTGAATCTCTGGTGCTCTCCCTCTCCTGCAGGAATGGCTTAAAGGAATAAAGGGATATTCCTTTAGTATTCTTCCTCCTGCAAAATGTATTGCCCCAATCTACCTAGCAGGGAAACTGGGAAAACTGGAAAGAAATATTAGAATTTATAGCCATTTCTTAAATCCAGATCTCATCTTGCCAGAAAGAAAATGTCCATTTTGATAGCAAGTTTTATTTAGGCTGCAAAAGGAATATATGTGGCCCTTTTAGTACCTATGTTCAGTTTAATGTGATGTCAGTTGAAAACAAAAGTGAATATTACTGATTTTAACACCTCAGTGATCAAAGCTCTTCTCTGACGCAGGGAACAAGAAAAATTAGCAGGGAAAAGAACAGAGGACATGAAAAATGTGCAGGGAAAAGAACAATAAAGTACAATAAGACACGTCTGAGTAACTGCTCAGGTTCTGATATCTGCAAAACCTGACCAAGAGAGAAAGAAAGAAAAGAAAAAATTAATGGGATGATTGAGATTAATTTGAGTACTCGCTGCTGCAATAATTAAAGACTTCTCTCTTATCATGTGAATGTCTCAGGCATCCCATTCATGAGGGAGATTGACACACTGATATATTTTCTTCCAAGTTAAAATGGATTTCTCTTCCCTTGCAGCCAATCTGGAATATATTGAAGGAAAATAGTGCAGAAGACTGATAAGAGCAAGAAACAGTGAATAACATTTAGTCAGGACTGTAAAGAATTCTGCATCCTGAATCCACCTTTGATAAAGGAGCAGCAGGATTTGGACTTTTCTCCTCTCTGTCTTTTCCAGGGATTTTCACCCTCCCACATCCCAGCCCTTGCCCACAGAATTCAAACAAACTCCTCTGGTTCCAAGGATGACAATGAGCAGAGAAGATTTCCCAACATTTTCCTTGCACATCCAGGTAGAACTCTTTCCTCCAAAAGGGATTGTTGTGAAATGAAGAAAAAGACAAGAAATGTGAAACGGTCAGGAAACAGGGGAAATTAGAGGAATAAAACCCCTGACTGTACTCCAGGTTGTTCCAATAATCAGTTTATATCTATTTCCTTCAAAGTCCCCCTACTGGAATAAAATGCCTATTGAAATATCATATTTTTAAAAATCTAAAGCAGCAACCAATTAAAAAAAAAAAATTAAAAAAAGAAAGTAAACCCCCAGATTTCTCACTCCATGTATTTAATACGAGGTTGTTTCCTGATGGAACCCTTAGTAAGTGGGAGTACTCAGGGAGACACTTGGATTTACATAAATTTGAGACAGAAAAATGCTGTTAGAGTAAGTCCATGGCACTGCATGGTTGGGATTGAGTCTTCCAGCAGAAATTACTCCAGGCTGCACAGAGACACAGTGCTGAGTCTCAGGCAAAATTCGTAATTAACTTCAGAGTATGTCCTTAAATTCAATCATTGCCCTCCCCTTTACAACATTAGCACAATATTTACAGGTTATTCATGCACAATATTTACAGGTTATTCATGCACAATATGCCAAATCTAAGTTCTTATTTTACCTTGTTTCTAAGTCCATTTTACTATTGCAACACAAATTTTAAATATGACTCCCTGCCATTCCTGATAATTTGATTTTTACTCTTTTAAAAGGAACAGTACACATATCACAGCAACACTCAGCAGTTAATATAATTTAATGCAAAACTACACACAGTTTTCAAAATGGATAGTGGAATTTATTTAAGAGTTCTGCTAGACTCAACTTGATATATTGCATCATCATACAGTGGAATAGGTAACAACTCAGGATTTTTTCTTCATAATGGCTAGTAAATTCAAATTCTAATAGTTCTTCTATAAGAAATTCATCTGCTAAAGACCCAGGTGCAGCATAATCCACTCACCAGAAGGTACCGAGGTTCTCAGCTTGGCAAATGCAGAAGAGATTTAAAAGAATCATCCATTTGCTTTTTTTGGCACAAAAATCCCAACATTCCATGAGCAATTTCTAGGAGATCCATGATGGAAACAGCAAGGAGCACACCCAGCAATGGAGAGTTTACCAAAAGGATGAGAGAAAGTGGCAGAACCAAACCCAAATGTTCACCACAATTGTCCTGGGCAAGGTGTGTTCTTCAAGCCACTCCTATCTTTTTTCCTGGTTACAATTTAATTTCCATTTGGGGGAACAAAAAACAAAACCCAAACCAAAGCACATTTAGATTTGAAAAGAAATGTGTAAGATGAAGGTTTTGGAGTAGAAAACACCAGATGGCTGCAGAGTGAGTGCACGCCCCAGTTCACTCCTGGGCCCCTGGTCCCGTTCTGCCACCGGTGACGCCAGCAGAGCTCCCAGAGAATTCCAGCCTGGGATCACAGATTATCCCACAAGTGCTGGAGAGGAGAGGCCTTGCACAGCCTCACCAAAAGGCTCCTCAAGCTGCAGCCATTCCAGACATCCTGCAATGCCTACAGGATTCAAGGATAATGTTTATTTTTTGATCTACTGTTCTCCATCCGAATTACTTCCACTGCAATAAAGATTTTTTAAAAATGCAAATCAGAGAGCAGTGAGAAGGGTCAAAAGTTTAGAAAATGTTGCCTATGAATAAATGATGACTGAGGAAACACCAGAATTCACACGTGGAACAATGAGGCTGAGGAAGACTTGGGATTGATTCCTGTGCTGATGAGGGAGGGATAAACATGATTGAAAAATTCACAGGAGGGACTCAGACTGAGCAGAAGGAAAACTTTCCACCTGTAGCTCCCATCAACAAGAACTGGAATAGCCTTGCAGAAAGAGGTTGTGGGATCTCCACTGCCAGGATTTGTGAGGTGAGGTCAGAAAAGGAGCTCCCAGGATGGGTTTAGATTTAGTGAGTTCTACCTTGAGTAGAAACATGGACTCAATGACCTCCTGAGCTGCTTTTCAGCCCTATTTTCGATGGTTTTTCTATTCTATTAAAAACATGTGAAATTTTCCCTTAGCTCTTTTCCTTAAAGGAAGGAGGGTAATTCAAGAGCCACGGGATCTCCAGAGCATAGTCCTTAATTAATTAACCTGATAAGGTAACCTGCAGTCACATTGTGCAGTGTGCTGTGTGTGCCCCCTCCAGCTCCTGCCCTACATTCCAGTGTCTTCTGCCTCTGGAATGTGGAGCTGGATCACAGAGTGGTGTGGCCTAACTCTCTGGGAAATCAATGGGAATTGAGGTGACTAATTAGGAGTTGTAATCAGGCCCTTAATCCAGGGCAACAGAAAGACATGCCTTTGGAATCCGATTAGCTGCTTAATAATTCAAAACAGGCACCCAATAATGTATTGGCTGCCTGGGAAAAGGCATCTTTTTCTGAGGCTCAGTCTCACATTTCCACTGAACTTCCAAGGAAAGAGAAGCCAACCTTCAGCCAAAGCAAAATCCACGAGGCATCTCTGCTGGATGTAACATTTTGGGGTTCTCAGTCAGGGCTTCTCATTTATTTTGTAAAATGCTGAAGAACCAGCTCTTCCACTTCTTTTTGTAAGGAATGATTCTGTAAGGATTTCCATTCTGAGACTTCTCTGCCCTATTTTAAAAAAATTTAAATAATTTTTTAGGGTAGCATCTCCCTCATGTGCAGATCTTTGGGTTCATTACTGACAACAGCCTCTGCTGATCTCCTGTTTTATCCCAGCTGCTGAGAATCAGAACTGAGAGACTTAATTACTGCACCTTTCAATAAGGATTTCATTTTATTTTTGTTCTTTCTGCTGCAAATGCCCATGAATCAGAAGGTCACTTTAAGCACAGAATTCAATTTAATTATACTCAAAGGCATTTTTATCATTAAACAGGTCAACTTATTAAAAAAATATCTTGATTATGAATAATGGAAAGCCTGGCAGGCGATGCAGGAGAGTTTCACTCTGAAAGCTCCCCCATCCATTTGTTTAGATTTGTTTACTAAGCACTGGGCAAGGTCCCACTGAATGAACATGACAGCATTAACTGAAAGTGCATTCAATATTTAATTGGAAGTGGATTTTCATGCTTATTTATAGATATTTTTAAAAATGTGATTATTTACCAGTATTTGTGAACTGGACTATTAATTCCTAATAAAGGCAGGGGATGAGAAAAGCAACTGAGAATATGAGCTGGGCCTGGCAAAACCCTTCCCAAGGTGCAGAGTGATTCCATAGAATCAGGCCCACCCCTCAGCCAGGATTGGATCCTTGCTCAGGTAGGAACTGTTTTAATTACATGCCAGGGAGGATGTCTCTGATGGACTATCCTCATGTGAACCACTTCTAAATAGAAAAATCCATGCTGTTCATGAAAGCCTTGATGTGCAACGCAGAAGAGAGTAAACATTCTGGAGAAAAACCATTCTGGATAGGAGGGAACAGAAGAGAAGCAAAGCTATTTTCATGCTTGGGTCTTTTCAAGGCAAGCATTTGCATTTTTTTGCTCTCTTTCGTATGCAACTCCGTGTAACATGATTTCTGTGCTATTTATAAGGCTAAGTAGTCAAGTAACTGTGTTTTATATATCCCCTTCCTTTATGCTTCCCATTTTCATTAACTCTTTGTTTTCTAATAGTTCAACAGGCCCAGAATTCATTTATTTATTTAACTGTATGGTCAATACTAATTTAAAAACTGGTTGTTATTTTTAACCACTTGCTGGAAGTATAAAAAAGAATTCATTCCATTATTTTAAGCTAAAGGCTTTAAAATGTAATGACACAAGGATGTAATGCTAGAAATAAATTCAAGTTTTTACAGAGTTCCAAAAGGTTTTTACCTTCATCTTTATGTCCTCATGACACAGAAAGGGAATCAAACTGCAGAGATAAAAAGCTATTACCTGAAAGGAGCCTGATTGCAAAGGCAGCTCCTCTCTGGACCTGGAGGCCTTGGAACACTTTCCTAATTCACCCAGGATTACTTTATGGCCCTGATCATAGATAACCACAAACACACAGATATCTCAAGTGGAAGAGCTAAAAGCAATTTCTGTTCTTGGAAGAAAGTTGTATTTTGCTGGTTCATGGGGGTATCCAGACACAAGAGCAGCAGCTCTCACAAGCCACAAAGACAACGTGGCATTACCACAACCCTGGATTCTCATTTTGCATTCTCAGCTTCCTTTTCAACATAAAATCAAACATCCCACAGCTACAGCACCACAGAACTGTCAGAAAACCAGGACCACGTGGATTTTATTTGCAATAAATGTTGCTTGTGGCAGACAGAGGTTGGTGAGTGTTTGGTTTTATCAGGAGAACAGATGCATTATCTTATTCTAAATACAGAAGTTTATTAAAACAGGGATTTTTCCAGTTGTTCTCACATCAGTTCTGCTGTTCCTTTCTCTCCCATGGCCTCATCTCTTTCCTCTCCCAGCTTTGTAACATCCCCTCAGCTGAGATTGTTCCTCTCCTGTCCAGACTGGAGAAAGCAGCAGATTTCCTAGTAATGGATTCATCTGCTGCTCTCTGATGATCTATTTTTGCTCAGATGATTCAATTTAATGTTCCTGCAGTGTACAAGGCTGACCTAAGCTCTCTCAGGTGATGACCTAAGGAGTAACATTACTTTTATTAGTCATAAAAAATTTCCAAGATAAAGTTTCTTATGGAAACAAATCTGAATGAAAAAAAAAGAAACAAGCAGTAAAAATACACAAACTTGCTGCTGCAGTTGACACTAAAATGTGTTTAATAGTCTCCAGTTAGGTCTCATACTGCTTACATTCATTTTCCAGCTCTTAGATAGTTGATCATTGTTTGTTTGGACACAAGAGCAAAGACATTTCAAATGGCACAGCACTTGGATATTTAATTGGAATTCTCTCTAAGAATTTGCCATATTTTTTGTTACCATTCTTACAAATTCCTGATGTAGCTCTGTAAATAAGGTCACCACAAAGAAACTGGGCTGTGGGTGAACAGAACAGAGCAGTACTTGGTTCTTGTGCTGCCTCCTCACCCCCTTTACTTCTGCACTTCCCTTGCAGCCCTCCCTGTCCATGGGTTTGGCAGGTGGCAGTGACAAGAATCCCAATGATGTCACCTCTGTCACTTGACACCTCCGAGGACACCATCCCTGTCACCTCCACACTAACGAGGAGCGCAGAATGCAACAGCACCTTCCAAATTCTGGGTGAGGTAAAGGAGCAGCAAAGGCAAAGCAGGAGCAAGGGCAGGTGGTGATGGAAAGCCCCAGTTCCCCCAAAAATCCAGGAATGCACAGATATGTGCTGGAAGTTTTGGGATCAGGGCTGTCCTTTCTTGCATTTCACTGGAATTTCACTGTGGTGGCTTCTGAGCCCTGCAGAAAACACTCCCTGATCCAAAGAATTTACAATTTCAGTATTGAAATTGTCAGTCAAAAGGAGTGGAAAGAAGGGCAAGAGAAGTGAAGCATTAAAGGCATGAAAAGAATAATGAATTGCCACCCAGGTTAGTTCTGCTGTTTGGGAGGGAGATTTCTATTCAAATATTGTTTAGATTATTATGATGAAATTAGGACAGGTAAGAAGAGCAACTTCCAAACACAGAGGTCTGAACCACAAGCAAATTTTGCTACAAATAAGCAGCACTCAGAATGATAAGATTTCTAATGAAATATTAGTCTTGCTGCCACATATGTCAAATCCTAAACTTAGGGAAAGGAACACCCAGAATGTAAATTGGACTCAAGGCAAAAGCAGCTGCAAAGCAAAGAATGAGCTGATTTGACACTTGCTAAAAAAAGTCCATTAATCAGAGGAGAAATATTTATGCTTTCAAGTGAGAATACCAGACTTGAAAAACCAAATATCTGCATAAACTCCTCATTGTATTTCCAGACTTTCAGCCACAACACAGCTATTTCTGTGAAAAACGTGATTATACAAGTTTGTGTGTGTGTGTTAACAATTAGTGAGAGTAGAATTAAGAGATGTCCCACACTGAGAAATCTAAAAAATGCCACACAGGTAACATGAAGAATATTTCAAGCTGACACTGGACCACTGATTAAAACCAGATCATGTTTCATATCATCCAAAAGTGGTGGATATAACCTGCAAGCTGGAATTCATTTCATACTGCATAATTTCTTCCTATTAAATCTGAGTGGTTCTTTTAAAAGCAAATTATTTGCCATGGGTATTTTTAATGGGAATTTTGAAAAAATAGCCAATATCTAATCTTAAAGTTCTCCTGAATTTCTGTTGCTATAACAACGCATGAAAACCTTTTTCCTGTTGAGGACATCTGTAGCTATTTTTACAGGCAACAGCTGGATTTGTCTGTCTGAATTTCACTTATAAGAAAAAGTGTTTTATTTGCTGCCTTTGAACAAGCTTTTAACATAATGACAAATGGCAGAGCCCAGCAGGCTCAGTAGCTGAATAATCTGGTATAAAACATGTATTACATGGCAAAACTGTAAATTAAGCAACAATTTGATTAAAAGTAGTGAGAGTCTCACAGTCCCCCCATGCACAGACAGCTCTTCCTCCCAGATTTAGCACTGGAACAACAAGGGCACAACAAGTCTTTAGAAATGAGATCTTTGATCACAGGAGATGCCACCTTTGTACTTTAAATTTGTCTAAAATTTACCAATACAGAAGAGCAAGAGTCTGACTTGCAATTTCCTGCAGAATGAGGTGTGCCAGGCACCTGGGAACATCCAGCATCCTGAGATGCCCAAATCCACTGAAAATCTAACAGCCAACCCTTCTCATCCTTCTCTAGAAAACTTTCTGATACAACAAAAACAACAAATCAAGTCAGTGATGAACATGGAGATTTCTCCATAAATAACTGAGCTCTCTCAGCACCTTGCAGGATTAGGTTTTGTGTAATCTTGCCCCCAAACTATTGATAGCTGTAAGGCTGGAGAGAGAAATTTGGAGCTCAGACAACCAGGGAACACCCGAATTGGCATTGAGAGAAGGCCATTTTAGCTTAAAACTCCACTTTATGTTGCGCAGGATATATTTATTATTCTTATTATTGCACATAATTTAGAATATAGGATCATTAGCATGAATGCCTGGAGTGAATTGTTTGAGGATTAGGGAAGAATGAGTGATATCCTAATGCTGATTGCAAAGCTCTGCTCCCATGTGTGGGGAGAACCTGCTGGAAGCTGCATCCCTGCACCCCCAGGCACAGCAGCCTCCAGTGGTGCAGAGCCTTTCAGAGTACAAGGAGTCACAAAAGGCTCTGTGGATTCCTGAAAAATTCCCTCCTGCTGTTTCCAAAAAGACCTGTTAGTGATGAACTGAAATCACAAACAGAAATAGCACTGGGGCTCTGCTGGGATATTGGAAATACACAATGTATGCATTATACAGAGGCAGGATCTGCACCTATGCCCTGGGGCACGGGGATTTGGAGAATATTTGCTTTATTTTTCAAACAAAAGAGAGGAAGGCGTGACATTTTGTGAGCAGGGTCCTGTATCTTTTTTTCTTTCTGATTTTAGCTGTAAATACATAATTACTGTAAATGCATTCAACACCTACACAAGTTCTAAAGCAGCCCAGAACTGTTCCTCTTGCATGTGCTGATCAATAATTACCAATTTCATGCAGAGACAGGTAAATTGCCAGTGCTTCACCCCAGGACACTTCGTGTTCAGACAGACGCCCACAGTTTAAAGGCAACAGTTTGCAACACAAAAGGCAAAACCAGTCTGAAATTTTTTCTTAATAATTTGCTTCCAGCTGATTGCTCACCACATTTAGATGTACGAGTTCCTACTGCAAAAGTCCTGAGAATGACTTCGATGTCAAGGAGATTTACAGCCCAGTGGCAGACAATAGTTTTGTTGACACTTTCTAAGCTGAATTTATTGGAGAGCTTCCTGAAGAGAGGAGAAGTATTCAATTACCCAGTAAATATCAAAGAACATGCTTGGTGCTGCTGTTCTTGCCTTGGACAGGAATTCCAGGCTTTGAAGTGTGACCTTTTGTTCAGACCTGCTGGATTCTGTGTTTAAATTTTGTGCTGGAGAATTGGACACAGTGCTGAGCTTAGGAGTGATTTCCATGCAGGTTTATCCACAATGCAGGGAGCAGCACAGAAAGTAGAGACTGAAAGGCCCAAGGCAGTAGTTTTTCAACAATTCTCCAAAAGAACAAACCAAACTCCCACCAAAAAAAGATTAAGAGCAGGGATATGAAACAATTGAAATTCAATATCTGAACTCTGCCAGGCTGAGGAGCACCTGGATGCTTTGGTGTTGTTAGCAAGGGAATAAAGAAAATAATACAGAGAATAAAACAGCCTTGGAATGCAGCCAGGAGAAAGGAGAAAAATTCTGTCCCAGGATTCATGATCCATGGGAAGACTCATCTGAAATTCCACCCATTAATTGATTACTCTGTTATCTTCAAGATATGCCAACAGACCCAGCAAAGTGCAGGGATGTGACAGGTGGGCACAGAGTGGAAAGCAACTTATTTGTTAGGATATGGCAAAAAACAAGTAGTTCAAGCAACTTAAAGAATTGGAGAATGACCTTGTGTTAATCAGGTTAGCATGCCCAAGGGAGTGGGAGGGAAATCTCTTTACTTAATAAGATCAGTCTTGATTTTAGAGATAATAGGGACATAATTACAAATTGGAGAGGATGATGTGACCTCCAACCCATCTTTTAAATCCTCATCTCGAGATACTTAATGAAGCTAGTGAAAGTGGGAAATAAAATGGAGTAAGGAATGATGATCAGAGCCAATGCCTGGTGGAGAAGTCTTCAATAACAGCCACACTGAGTTTTGAGGAACTGAAAGAACCATTTTAACACCACGTGGAAGAAGATCTATATGCAGCAAAACCTTTTAACACATCTTGTAAAGCAAATTACTTCAATACACTCACACTTTAACAGCGTGGTTTGCAGCTTTAACACACAAAATGAGAGCAAAACAGAGAGAAAATGATCTGGTCTTTCTTTGCAGCAACCTCCACACACATCTTCTTGGATAACCTTCCCAAAAATGTGGCCTTTTCTGTCTACTATTTATATTTACTGTGGCTGTTATGATGGGTTTTGGAATAAATTCTCAGCAATCAATCTTTAGAAACACAACAGGACTTGGGTTTTGCACCAAGGGATGCAAACATCTGTAACCCTGCAGGTGCTGCCATCTGCTCAGGTATTAGAATTTGTACCCACAAATACAAAACTCTTCCAGGCACTATAAATACCTTTGGTTTCATATCTTGGTGATTTTATGAATATTTTAAAAGTCCAAACTTTATGCACAAGCATTAGAAAAAATAGATATGTTAGAAAAGGAAGAGAGAGGTTTAGAATGGATATTGGGAAGGAATTCTTTCCTGTGAGAGTTTGAATTGCAAAGAGGATTTCTCCAACAGTGACTGACCTTGAATTAGGCCTCAATACTTTAGAAAACACTTTTGAATTTACCTCATTTCCAGACCATCAGCATTCAAAGCATGAGTAACATTGATCCCCCATGTGCTGAAATTCTGACAGTTACCTTTAAACAACAGGATCAAAGTAATACTAAAACATTACTAAATCTCTTTACTACCATTTTTCCAGATGAATAATTTAATATCAAACCAAAGAAAAAAATTCTAACCTAGTGACTTCAAGATGACATTGCTCTCTGTTCCCAACTGCTGTGTGATCCTCAAGCTGAAATCAAAAGTTGCTCCATAAATTTAATGCTCTTTAAGAAAGCTAAGGTTTAAAGAAATTTAAAGCAGAAATAACAATAGAGGATAGCTTGGGGAAAAAAAGAAATCAGTGGAAAGCCATGAAATTTCTCAGTGTTCCATCCTTCACGTCACAAATAATCTCTCTGGAGATATAAACACACAGGCAAAATTCAATTAATGCTTTCAAACTGACAAGAGTGGTTAAAAATAATAAAATTAAGCCTTTTTAATCAGAAGGCATTGCCAAAAGGTGCATCCAGTGAAGGCCAGCACTGATTCCAAGGCCTGGGAAGGATCCACTTAATGAGCCCAGAGTGCTCCTAAACCTCCTGGGTCTGTCCTGAGCCATCCCCTCCTGTCAGAGCTCCCAGAGGTGCTGGAAGCTCCTCCCAGATCTCCTGGCTGGAGATTGGCTTGCTATGATATATTTCTATGGAATAATAAGGAAAAAAAATTATGGAAAATGTGAAGATTGCAGACATGTTCCCTGGAAAAAACATATTTGATCACAGGAAGCAATCCTGACCTATGAATTCCTTACTAAAAGAAGTTCTTCCTACTGTTGGTTCCAATTTATGCTCATTTTGAGATGAATCCAACAAAAAAAGGGAGAAAAGAGGGGAAACAAAACAAGAATTTTGTTGAAAAAATATCAAGGCACTATAGAGAGAGTTTTTGTGTTGTTATGGAAACCCAGAAAGCACAGGCTGGGAAAAAGAAAAGTGAATAAAGAAGCAATTTCAGCTGCAAATATAAACATGTCCTTGCTTCCTGGAAAAAGTCCTTCCAAAGGATTTTGTTGATGCTGTGCACCCAAGCAACTGAAAACTACAAATTCTTCCCCAGAGAAACAGAGATAAAAATTGGAAATCCACTGTAACAAAATAATAAACAGGACAAGGGATAAAAAAGCAGATGGAGTTATCAAAGTGTTGTTTTCACACCCACGAAGAAGCAGTTTGCTGAAAATGCAGAAAACTTCAGACATTCTGTTTTAAGTAATCAGTAGAGTGGTGGAAAAGGACAGGATTCTGTATTTATCTGGAGAAAAATAGTTCTCTGCTCCTCTCCCACATTTGTATTTGTATTTCATGCATTTGGAGCAGCTAGCCAAAGAAATAATTCTGTTCTCTGAACATAAATTACTTAGGAAAAATTGGTTGTTTTATTTAAAGCTACTCTGAATATGCAGAATAAAATGCAAAAATGTCCATTATCTGTTAGTCTATAGTGCTTTGCACATGAAAAGTTAATTTAAATATATTTCCTGACACAGACCTAAGTTGCATGCAAAAATAATGGTAATTAAGTGCACTGATATAACCAAGCTTTGGCTTTAAAATTCTCATTCTGTCATTAGATAATTCTTAATGAAATGGCACAAATCAGTCCTGCTAATGGCATAATGCTCTCATGTACCTGGATAATCTGCACTGCTCAGGTATCCTGCAACTTGTCACTTCAGGATCAGGAGGGATCTTTTAGGGAAGAGCACCCAAAAGTGGCCCTTTCCCTACAGAAGGACAGAGGTGCCTGCAGTGAAAACTCCTTTCACTGCTTGAGAAAGAAAAAAAGAGATTTTTTTAACTTGTAGCAATGGTCACCTGCTTATATAAATCAACAGCAAGGCAAGAGAGAGTTTGTCATCAATGCTAAATATTCAAGGGGTAGATTGTCAGTGAGCCCTCAGTGGTTTTGGCACCAAACATCTCCTGCACCTCCAGAACAGCTACTGCTGCTGAAGGGATAATGGGAAGGAAATCTACTGCACACATCCAATAAGCACTTCTGTAAATAAGCTAATCTTTGAGAACAGTTTCTCTTCCTCACCAAAACAAAACACCGGAAAAAAAAAAAATCCCCCAAGGGCAGCAGACCACAGAGTTCACATTATGGACCCAGCGACTTCTAAATTCATTCTGGAAAGAAAACCATTTTTACTGCTGCCATCCATCACTCACCCAGCTCAGGAGCTTTTTACTCCCTGCAGGGCAAAATCTCTTCATCCTTACTTCTGTCATTTTAAACCACAGAAGGGAACAAACCACACACCTCACACTGGGGGTTTATTCTCTCTTACACCAAATTTTAAAGTCATTTTGTGGCTGGGAACAATGAACTCAGGGATCTGAACTGTGCTGTACCAGATAAGGAAAATCACTGAACTCTTCATGCACATAGATTTGTACATAAATAAATCCAAATAAAAATCAAGTAATATTCACAGAGATGTTATCATTGTCGTTTTAGAAAAAGACTGAACTGCACTAAATTACTGGGATTAACTTTGATTTGCTAATTCCATGCTCTTGCAAACACCTTTACTTCCAAATTCCTGTCAAACTTGTTAATATTCTTTTAGCAAAACTCAAAAATAGAACTATGGATCTTAGCAGGATCTAGTGTAGGATGTTCTTGTGGGAGAAACAAAACAGGTAAAGAAAAATTAATGTGATTTTTCAAACTGAAGCATTTTACCTCATTTTATGAGGATATTCACAGAAAGCCACACTGTTTTCCAATATTCTTCAGCAACACACACAAAGCCAAGGCCTTATATATTTAAGAACATGAAAGTGCCCCAGTAAAGTGCTGTCACCTCTCTATTTGAGCCACTGCATCTCCAGAAATACAGTTTCAAATTCTAACATTCCCATTGAACATCCTGGTGGGCACCTTCACTGCCAAGTTTGAACCAGGAGCAGAATAATTGCAACAAAGAACCCAGGGAAATGGTCCCAGAAAATGCATTTTCCTTCGGGTCAAGTGGGAGCAGGAGAGGAGAAGCCCCAGGATGGTGTCACTGCTGCCATCCTCTCTCCTTTGGGGTACAGAATTAGTTACAATCTCTGCCATAAAAGATACAATGCACTGATTTATCCCTAATTAAGGATGGAGTGGAGAAACAACATTTGATTGTTATTTACCTTTCCACATCTGTCAGCCTCTTTCAAATACAGTGATTTGAAAGGAGAGAAGAAACCTCACTAATTGCTCTCAGAGCTGTGTGAAGAGTTCAGGCTTTCTGTTTTTGGGTTTTTGTAGGGAAGAGCTGTGTTTCAGATGTAGTGTGTGTTGCTATGGTAATTATTATTTTACTGAATGGTATACATTCAGAACTGATTTCATATTGTCAGACAGCAATTAAACAGATTAGGCTGTGTATACTCACAGCTCTGAAATATTTCCAATTTGTTTTAAATTTTGGGGCATGTGAAAAGCACTGGTCTGGGAAGTGAAGAATCAATTCAAAGGGCAGCTCCAGCTGCACAGGTTTCCTCTTCCCTCCTCCTGTGCTCCCAGGCCAGGGTATCTGGGAGTGGAGACACTGCAGGACATTTTGGGGCCTCAATTCCCACTCAATTCCCCAATTTGCAGACTGGAAATCTCTTTGGAGATGGCTGCAGCAGCACTCCAGTAACTATCCAAAACTGAACATACTGCCTTCCATCTCCCATTACTGCCCTGCTCCTCAGAGGAAGTTTTCACTTGCTGGCCCCTGAAAAAACCTCCATGAAGATAAATTATTTTCCTCCTCCTGCTGTCCCTTTAGCACCCAGCCTCTGAAGGCAGGTTGGCATCACTGCAGCCCAGTCTGGTCCCCAGGACACCTGGACAACAGAACCAAAGCATGAAGTGCTCACTCCTCACCACAAACCCTCTGATTTCAGGTCCAACAAATCCTTCAGGCTGACAATCATTTCCAGATTTACCCAGCCCCCTCAGGTTATAGAAGCACAAAAGAAGTCAAGGAAGAAAAACAGGAAGCAACATGATTTGATTTTCCTGAGAGATTCCAAGTATCTCAGAGTAACTAGAGAGACAATATTCCCCCAGGACAAAAATGGTGCTAAAATTGGTGTAACCAAGCCCAAGAAACCCTTTGGAATTTTATTTGCTGTGTCTTAGCTTGGCATAGGAAGAAATTATAGCAGCCAGGATAGGAAGTTAAGAAAACTCAGGCTTCTGCTCATCTTTAATACAGGTTTTCTTTGGTAAACCAATCAATTCCAGAATCCCATTTTTCCCCATGCTAAGAAATAACTGAGGCAAAATTTAATCCATGTGAGTAGGGATAGTCATGGAGATGAATGATGAGTTTGAAAACTCTTGGATGAGAAACACTTGAAAAATGTCCAGAATTGTCAGGAAGGAAAGGAGCTGTGCAGCTTCTGAGCAAAGGATAATAATCTCCAAAAAAAGAGCAAATGAAGCCTCAGTTCTGCAGGCCCATGGCTGGATATGTGCAATAATCCAGATAAAAATAGGGTGCAGCTTTAAGCTTTATGGGGAGGGCACCTGACAGGCACAGAACAGCAAGAGAAATTATAAGATTATCTAATTATCCATATATTTTCCTGGTCATTCTCTCTCTCAAGTAAATGATTTTCATAGGTTGACATATTCCAGTTTGTGGGAGCAGGTCAGTGAGGAGATCAGGAATGAGTCAGCAGTGGAAGGCTGATGGCAGCATTAATCTTGAAGAAAGCTGAAGGATGAGAGGAAAACAGAATCATCCAAGATCAGAGAGGATATAATGGGCACAGAGGGTCTGAAAGGTGAACAGACTGATGGCTGCACAAGGGAACATCAGCCTGCAGGAAGCTGGCACAGCACAGGCCATCAACAAACAGGAAACAAATGGACTAAAATAAGATAGAACCTTGAAAATTAGGATAAAAATAATTTGGATTCCAAAAGGAGACATAATTTACCCAAAGGATGTCACGTCCTGGCAATGTGAATGAAGCAATTGTCCAGCATTTGCTGTTTCTCCTGGTGATAAGGAATCAACATAATCTGGGCATTTCAGACAGTTCACAAAGGATTTGGCATCCAGTCAGGAAAGTCTTGACTTATCTTTTTGTCCCAGTTCCCAACCCTGTGAACAGTGGGGGCTTTGTGTGCCACCAGTGTATTGCTAAAATAGCCAGGTTGTTCACAACAGCACTCCCTCCCCAAAATCACCAAAACAAGAATGGCTTTTTTATGTCTTTTGGATCAAGCTGTCATGTCTGTAAAATACAGACATGCTGGGTATCCCTGACATATGGTCAGAATAATTTGGGTTATTTTCTTAAATACAACCTTCTCTTAAGGCAAATTTATTGTGCAAGAGCTATGGAGAGGAAAATGATGCAAAATAAATCAGTATTCAGTTCCAAGAGAGATTATAATACATATTTAATTTTAATAGATACTGGAACTCTCTGTTGGACTTAATATTCAGGCTAATTATGACTAAACCAAAACAGTGATTCTATCCCTTTCCTATGTGTTTGAGAAAATTTGGGTTTGTCTGCAGAGAACAGGGAAGTACAGACAAGGTCATTCACCTTCAGCTGCTGAAAGAGCTCAAAGAAAGAATCTGAACCGTAATTTCTGATTCCACAATATGAGTTTAGGAAAGCTCATAATCCTCAGCTTTCCACAAGGGCCACCCCATTAAAATGCAGCAGTGAAGGAACAGATCATTCTCTGAGGCCACACTGGCAGCTGAAGTGACTGCCACAGCAGTGTCCCCAACTTTCTCCTTAAAATGGTTCTAACATCCCTCAGCCCTTGCCGAGTTAACTCGCAGTTAGCACGTGTGAGGCTGAGCTCAAAGTTATTTTAGGAGCCAACTGGAAAGGAGATTCAGCCTTTTTAAAAATGGAATTGTTTTCTCTGGTTTAAGACTGTTTCCATGGAGAGACCACAGCATATGAACATCTTTAGGCCAAGTGCTTTGCTGCAGGCTTATCTGAATGGAGGCACCACAGGAGGAAGGATAATTGAGGCCAGTTGTTTAAAATTCATGGGCCTCCTCCTATACTTAACTCAGGAGCAATTTATTTTCATTATTTTGATCTGTTAAGCATTTAAAAGTTAAACAGTGCTATGCACACCTTCTCTTAAGTGACATATCTTAATATAATATTTACTCAGGATGGAATAAACTCAGTGGCAGCAATGTCAGGCTGTTGGGTGAGGGTGACAAAGTGGCAGGAAAATCACACTGTAGGTTATGTAAAGGGATGCATGAGGGGAAGAAACCTCCATCCTAAATTCACACACAAAATACTGGGCTCTGAACAGACTATTGCCTCTTGGGAGAAGCATTCTTCTAAGTTATAATGAATAGGTCTATTAAAAAGGCAGTTTACTCTCCACTAAAGGAAAATAAAGCCAGTAGAGTGGTGGTAGTTACTGGAAGCAGGGATGTTGTTATCCTGCTTTATAAACCCTGCGTGAATATTGTCTCTGATTGGGATCTCAGTCCAGCTTCTCTCTTTACAACTTCCCCTCCCAGCACAGACAAACAAGAAAAAGTACACAGAAGGCAATAAAAACCCATAACAGGAATAGAACAGCTGCTCTTGGAGGAAGACCTAAGAGTTTATGTTGTTTAAAAAGTAAATATACTGGATATGCTGTTTGCTCTTGCATGCCTTCACGTGGCAAAGCTAAAATTCAACCTTTCCCCTCAAAAAAATGCTAATTGGAATTTGGCAGAAGCAAGTTTTGGGATTGAGGAGCTAATATTTAAATTTGATAGACTGACAAAGATTTACCTAAATCTTGAGAACATTTTCAGAGCTTAAAAAAGCAGTTTCCCTCCTCTGTGCTCACGCCATCCCATGAATTGCTGGTTTAATCTGTGTTTTCCCCAGTGCAATAATTCATGGTCAGGCTCCTGCTCCCAGGAATGGGGGTGGGAATGCCATGGGCAGGAATGTTGTGGGATGCAGCCCAATTCTGGTGGCAAAGCCAGATTAGGGCAGTCAGCACAGAACTCAGCACAGTTCAGTGTAAATATCTCAGTTCCGTGGTCACATCCCAGGAAAATTAGGGTCAAAACACTCAGATTTAGTTCCAGTTTTTGCTGAGGGAAAATGATCACCTGGACTACTTTCAAATCCAGCAGAGGAGCCCTCACCTGCTGTTTATGGCATGGAGTTGTTTGTTCTATGCCTGGGCCAGGAGGACATCTGAACACTTCTCCCAGGACAGAATGGTCATTAAAAACCTGAATGGAAGAAGGACAGGAAGAAAATTTCCTCTGGCAAGTCAGGATGTTGCCACTTGCTCTGGCTTTGCTGCTCATGATAAATGTGACAGGCTCTCAGAGCTGAGTCCCAAATCAGACAAGGTGATCCTCAGAAGATGAGGGCTGAATCTGAGGACATATTCTACAGCTAAAGAAATTCCATTTAATAGCAGAACATTTACCTTTGACATCAGAACCTCTGTATACACGAGAGGAACAATTTACAATTGACATTTTCCACAGCAATACTCTGTTCCACTACAAATGCATCATGTTCTTTCTATTCTTATGCATGAAGAATAATGACCTTAAAAGTAACATTTCAATTTACAGGAAATTTTAACTAGCACAATCATCATCCCCAAAGGAACATGATATTGAAATATTATTCTCTTGAACTTTGCAAAACGCAGTGAGATATCAACACAAATAACAAACCTTTCACTGATTTAAGGCACAGATACTGTGGTGAGGTATTTTTGCAAGGAAAAGACAATTTGCTCTTCTCTGCACAAATAATATGAATAATTAACTGACAGTCCATATTCACTGACTCAACCCAAATTTCCTGAGATGAGCAGGGGTACAGAGAAGCAAAATTATCAGATTTTGCCTGGGTTCTTTGACCTGCATTTCTTGGACTAATGAGAAAGTATCTCATTAAGATGCAAATGAGCAGCCCGTGTGAAAGGAATCCCAGCTTTCCAATTGCCTTTGTAATTTCCTGTATTATGGCAAACATTTCTAAACACAGGCAGACATTTTCAAACCATTAACTGCAGATTTTGGGGGTTTTTTAGGTCAAGATCCCTGTTTTACTATCAATATATACTATGATATGCATATATAGGAACTCTACTCTTTTCCTATAGAGCAGAAATCAGTTCTGTAGCAAACATGGGTTAATGAAACAAGGACACTGATGAGCTACAAAAGTCCTGTCAGACACAACTCTGTAAACAAAATATGTCAGCAGGAGAAAAATGGAAATGTTCATGTATTTTCCTTCTTGAAATTCAGGATCTGATTCTGCTGTTTGATTGCATCTCTGGAGATAAACTCAAAAACCAGACAGGCTTGCTTTGTCATGTTTCTCCTCTGGAGAATTTTGCAAAAGAACCTATTTGCACCAGTGAAGGTTGAAAAACTCTGAATCAACAGTGACATGCTCAGCTGGTTCCTCCCTCCAACACAAGTGAAACAAGAAGACTGTGTCTTTTATCCAACTGAAACCATTGCTCCCAATGGATTTTACACATTCACAAATATATTTATGATGCCTCATTAGCCTGGCATGATGAATAAACTCCATCAATCAACATTTATTTTACTAGATTTAACTGCTATTACCCTTGAGTTGAAAAGGAAATGAAGAAAAATGTAGGCTTGTAGGAGCTGTTAGCCCAAGGGCTTTGTTAAGGACGAAGGGGGGAAAAAAAAGGAATAGAATCATTTCGTTTGGAAAAGACTTTAAAGATTGAGTCCAACTGTTCCCCGGCACTGCCAAGGCCACCACTACCCCATGTCCCCAAGTGTCACATCCACAAGGCTTTTAAATCCCTCCAGGGACAGTGACTCAGCCACTTCCCTGGGCAGCCTGTGCCAATGCCTGATAACCCTTTTGTTTTGTTTTTCTGTTTTGATCAGGGAACAAGAATTACTCATCTGCTGTAATTATTCTTGTTAACAGCCATACCTTCCAGCAGGGTAAGGGCAGGAGGTGCTGTGCCCCTCTCAATAAGAATCTCCACACTTAATGGGAGCTGCAGCAAGAGAGCTGAAAGTGATGAGATTCTACTCACTTGGCAAGGCACTGGGATGACAGGAATTGGTGACGTTGTTGTGGCACTTCATGTGCTACTGGCACTCCACGTAAATCACCAGCAGAAGTGCCAGTGCTGTGAAATTTTAGATGAGTACTCACTGGGGAAGGGGAACAGGAACCCTGAGCTAAACCCTGGTACTGCAGCTGGCAGAAATGGTGCTGAGATTTAGCACAGGACTTGGGTTTCAGGAGTGAAACCACAGCCTCAATCAGCTCTAAATTAAAATATATTTATTTCCAGAGCCTGTGCACGCTCATGTCTGTGTGTGTATGTCTTTAAAGATAAACCAGCAAGCAGACAGATGTTGATTCATGGAGAATTAGAATTAAAATAGCCTCCTTGCTGATTACACCATTCAGCAGAGGCTGTTTTGTCCTTTTTGATGTTATTTTTTCACTGCTGAATGCTCCAACGTTGTCTCATCTCCAATGTCATTTAACACCGTGTTCGTAATACCACAAAGGTACTAATTGACCAGAACATTCCAGTGTGTATATTAAGACTCCCATCATGCAAAAACAGCAAGCTAAATGGCTGGGTTTGCCTGTGTTATCTATCTGTAGATAGGTAGCTATAATCCCCAAATCTCTCTATATCCCATCCCTCTGTCTTATCTCCAAAACAATACTGAAAAAACCCACAACAAACCATGCTTATATTATGCCATATAGAAAGCTCAGCAGAATTTCATTAAACAGCTACATTTGCTTTGTTTGAGATTACAAACACAGATCTCCCTCTTTCTGGCAATCTATAACCCAAGATATTTGGCACTCTATCAACAATTCCAGACTTGGAAGGATTATAGATGTGCTGACAGTTAAAGGGAGTTAGAGTTCCCTGCCTAAGATAGATAAGTAGCATGTACTCTTTGATAAGTCCTATCAGCCCCACTCTGACAGGAATTCCTCCACCACGCCACTAAATCTTGCACCGTGAAGCTCATTAAAGGCGCTGCCATTTGTCCCAGCAGAGCCTGAACTCCCCTGTCACCAGGAAATATATTCCATTTCTTTCCCCAATTACACACACACTGCTTTATAGCCCAGATTCAGAATATGTTCAGGGGGGTGGGAGTGGGGGAAGAAGGAAGGCTTTTGTAGGAGCACACAGCTCCAGCCCCTGTGCTTAATCTGGTGAGCTGTAAGACAAAGCTGTCCAGTGGCTTTGTGTCAGAGGAATGGGCTGAGCAATACAGCACCAATTCCACTGTTTGTAAACATTTCATTCCATCATTTGCACAGGGTTGCTCTGTTGAAATGAGGAGTTTCTGGAGAAACCCAGCAGTTTTGGGAGGGATGTAAATCTCAGCTCTTTAGTTGCAGTGATTCCTCCCCGTGCCAGGTTTTTGCAGTATCATTACCCACACACAGAGCATGAGGATCTCAGCCAGCTCCATTCAGGAGCAGCACATCCAAGTTGACTGAACATTTTTTTCCTACATGAATATCACGATGATAGGTTCTGCAGAACGTGGTCAGACTTGGGCTCACTTCACTGGATGCTACACCATTACGAAATCCATTCTGAAATCTCTTCCTGCCTTCAAGATAATTGGGAAAATAACAGAGCTCCAGCAGCAAAAGCCTTGCTGTATGTGTAATGAAGATCTAGGATCAAACATCTCAACGGATTCCCTTAAAATAAGTGTATTATAATTTCCTAGATTATTACCTGCCAAAGCTCAGTGGGTGGGCTCTGGAGGCCTACGCTGTCAGGAATCCCAGGTTCTTAGAATCCTGTCATATCTGTCTGCATCCACCCCCTCAGTGTTTCCAGTTTCCCTTCTTCTGCTCTGAAAGTAATTCCCTTGGTAGCTGTCACATTAAGATATTGGGATACAGCCTTCCCACTGCACTTTTGGATTCCAGCTGAACCTGATTGTCAACTTTGCTAACAGAAAGTGAGTACAACCTCCTCCAGTGCCTTGAGATTAATTTGCCTTGAGCTAATGAAAGTCAATTTCTAATTTCAACCCTTAATTGTGATCAATAGGGCTTGAATGAAACTTCTCCAGACAAACAGGGAGAGAGCTGATAGGCAGAATCCATATCCGATGTGGCCATTTAGGGTTATGCACCAGGCAGATTGGATTCTTCAGGTTTAAGTATTTTTCAGAAACAGGGAGATGACAGCTCAGAGTTATCACTGGAGCAAATCTGGTGAAGTTAAAGAGCACAGTAAATGGGTTTAGAGTCCCACAGATTATCACTGGTTTTTACATAAATGGACATTCCCTAAGGTGCCTCACACACTTTATTGGGGGAGGTCTGTTCCCTGCAGGTGGTAAGGCCTAAATCCTGACTGAGCATCACCTCTGACTCTTCCCTCCCTCACCTTTACTCTAAACCACCTTAGAGCATGGACAGCTTATTTCAATTCCTGTGGCATTTCTGAGACACAATGGAGAGAAAAACATCACAGTTCTTCTACATTCTTAATTCAGAACAAAAAACTCACCACAAGACCTTGCATACACACACTAACACATCATTTAACAAATTCTATATTTTTAATATGCTCCAAATCAGGTTATTTCTAACTCAGAAAACTCATTTGACCTTACTGGTGGCTCATAGGGGAGCTTGTTGGCTACAGATAAAAGCTGTTCTAGACAGGGCTGGGCATTTGTGTACTTTTATTTTCCTATTATTAAGCACTATGGCCAATATTTTGCAGAGATAAAATAATCAGAATGATATTTTCAAGCCTGATATCAAGGGCAACACTTCCCAAAGTGCTTTGTTTACACTGCCATTTTTCAGGAACTTTCCCAGTTTGTTGTTCCCACCAGCGTTATGATGAGGGCAACAATTTTAGACACTTGAGTGTAAAATTTCCTTATCATGTCACTTCCCCTTGCTCTAAGTGAGACTGGCAGCTTGTATTTGCTACTCATACTCACAGTAGTAGTCTCTCCTCTTTTCACAGAGTACTACAATGGTTTTATAACTACACACAGAGAGCAGCAGTAAAAATGCCAGTAAAATTAATCAGCCTTGCATCTGTGTTAAAAATCCTGCCTTATCATGCATATATTTTGGGTTTTCTCAGATTATGGTTACAGCAAATGAATAATGAATCTTTGCAAGCAAATGCAGAGAGAGGCATCATCCTCATACAATTGACTGTGTTCACACAACAGAGATGTGTAAACTATCTTTGGATCCAGGAGGTGGAAAAGAACAGATGAATCTGTGGAGAAGAATAATACTTGTGGAATGTTTTCTTCTACAGGATATCCCAGCATGTGGGCAGGAACATGCATTTGGGGGAGTTACAAATATACTTAATATACTATACTATACTATACTATACTATACTGTATAGTGTATACACTGTATAAATATACTTAATACTGCAAAATCCTTGTTTTGATATTAGGTCAACACATCACTCCACACTTCAATTCTGCCAGCAGCCAGTAAAGAAACAGATCCCTTACAAAAGAGGAGGAGCAACTCTAACAATTACCAATTTCTCTTAGATGTCAGAAAGAACCAATCTACTGATTACCAATCCCAACCATATTGGTGTAAATTCATCAGCACCACATGCAGGGGTAACTTGCCATGTCAGTGTCCTTCTGTTTGCCGTGAGATTTCTAAAATATTAGGAATTCTTATTTCCTATGTATAAAACAACAGTAGGGACCGGTAGAGAATGATTTATCTTTTCAAACTACTCCTGGAAACAAAAAGGCATCTCTAGCTGGTTGGACCACAGAAACACTGGATGAACAAGACAATTTGTACCAACTATTTACCTTGCCAGACTCCCTTTGTCACGGAAGAAACACTGAATACTGGCAAAAAAAGAATGCTGAAACTTGAGAGAGCTGACAATTCTGTAAGTCCAGAGTTATGCTATTTCAGCTGTTGCCCTACAGGTATATAATTGAATAAATAAGGGAGCATGGCTGGGTAAAAGGTGCAGTTTTCCCCAAGGGATCAAACAGAATATTCAATTTTTCACCGTGCACAGGGAGGAGTGCTGTGGTTTGGATCGATTTCAGCTCTGCAGCCTCTAACTGCAACTGACTGGGTGATTAGGTGCAATCAGTGTTTTACTGGGAGGTTTAAACACAGCCTGTTTAGAGAAGGGAACTGAAGGGAACTGAAGTGATCATCCTGGCAATTCCTTTTAATTGTTTGAGCTGATCCAATGCTTCAGGTCTAATTACCCTCACAATTTTATTTTTTAAATTATTTTCAATTGATACTGTGTCTGTTACATTTTCTCGTTCTGCCCCTGTCTTCTTGAAGGTTTATTGGTGACTGCCATGTCTGTTGGAAAACCACCCCACTGAAATTTCAGATTGTTCTTTTTTTATAGGAAACTTTCCAAGCTTCTTGATAGCACAGTAGAAGTCTAAAATGTTTCCAAGTACATTTTTCAGAAGTTAACCCAACACCAGAGTTTCTTCTCAATTATTTTAAATTTACATCAGTTGTATCATTTGAGCTAAGTGGTGATACAATGATTACTTGGTTTGGCAACACTTTCTAATCCACCTTTTCATTGCATATTCCTGTTTTAAGAATTTTTATGGCATTTTAAAATGCCATTTTTATATGGGACTTTTCTAGAGGTACAAGGAAAGCACTTGTACAACAAGACTCCCAACTGGATTTGTACTTGTAGCAGCAGCACAATATAATTTTATTTATAGCTACAGAAATGAAAACTTTGTCACTGAACTGGAAGAGGGTGTGGAGAAAAGATCAAGAATGAAAAGGATTCTTTTAAGTGGAGAAGAATTTTTGAATGTTTACTTTTAAACCAAAAGTGACTTGCTCTTTTCTCTTTTTTCCCCTATAAATTTTTCCAACCTCCTGGCCTGCTTTACGTATTTATCCTTCCTTTTTCCTAGAAAAGTAAAACAAAACATCTTCCTTAAAATAAAGGATAAATATAGAGTAAATTAATTAACTCCATTCTGAGACATAAGGGTTTATGAGACTGGAGGATGTGTTAGTTTATTCTTGGATTTAAAAACAGCAATTTTTGAGGGTCATATCCTGTGCCTTTTTATTTAGCCCAAACTTCCTTTGACATAACTTGGGAAGTCCTTGACATGTAAAAAATGCAGATTGACCTCCAGACACGCCGTGGAGCTTGGCATTGCCCTGGAACTTCCCAGGTTTATTGCTGCTACCAGGATCACTCCCAGGGTTTAACACCTCTGAATGTTTTCTGTTCTATCTGCCAGACAGCCACAGGCAAAACGAGCACTGTCACACCTCGTACGGCACCGAAAGGAGACACTTGAATTATTTTATCAGTCTTTCCAAAAAACATTTGAGTGCAGCCTAAAACAGCTCCCTGAAAAGCATCTGGAGCTGGTAGTAGGATATTAATAGCAAAGCCCCATGAAAGCAAGAGCATGAGAAAGCACCAGATTCTTGTCTGTATTAAATAACAGCACAGCCCCGATACCTCGCAGGGATGTCCAAGTACAAACCCAGCCCTGTGTAACCAACTCCAGCTCAGGAACTGGGCCAGGACAAAAAATGTGAGGAGTTTCTCTATTTTGCAAACCCCTTTCACAGACTGACAATGATTCTCTAAGGAGTGAATGGGTGGGTCACTTAGGTTTGTGGTATTATTTAACTCTTTCTTCCTCTTTCTGTTTTATTATTTCACACTGCCTTAATGAGCTGGGTCTCATCTCTTCACAAACATAAAGCAGACTTCCTCAAAGTGCTTTCCTTTTTCTTTCTGTACTTCCTCAACAGATTCTCTTTGTTATCTCTATTTCAGAAAAATAAAAAATAATACCCATCCCACAAGGTGTAAATTCCAGATTTAAGTTACCACCTTTCTTTTTATTCCTGTTAAGAAGCACAGACAGAGCATGGAAACAGGAATTGCACAAATTCATCAATTTTCAGAGGATAATAAATTAAATTGAATAGTTTTCAATATGTTCATGCAAAACTAGCTTTTTATTGGATAATTCCCATATTTTGTAATGTATAAAATATATATCTTGTAATTGGTTTCTTAAAGCTATTTAATATAGAATTACATTAACAGAAATGGAAGAAGAGCTTTTCTAAAGAATGATAATCTAAATATTTAGAGCTCATTGCTTTCTGCATTATATTTTCAACCAGCTAGGATGAATTTAAGAACCATTTTTCAGATTTATTCTATTCTACTCTATATATTCACTATTGACAAACCTTTTTACTTGCATCTCCCAAGACACATAAAAATTGTAAAATTTTGGGGAGGAGAGAAATATTTTTAGGATATTTAATAATTTTGTGGGATAAACTATAATTTGTCTAATCCCCAGAGCCAGATTTAGAACTTTGTGGCTTGGCTCACGTTTTTGGAGATGACTTTATTGTATGTCATGGACAGCATTGGCACTTAGGAAAACAAAGTGAATGTGAATTGTGGAGTGCTAAACCATAAGTTTCTAAAAGCCAAAAAAGCCTTTCTAAAATTAGTATACAATGTCATTAGTGAGATTTGAAGAATTCTGTATAATCATTTGGATCATTCCTAATCAGCCAAACTGAGAGAAGTTGACAGCAATGAGGAATTGTAAAGCATTTCCAGTTGGCTCTCAATGCACTGGGGAAGGGGAGCAGTCAATGCAGGCTCAGCTCCTCTCCAGCCTGGACACACATCCCAGAACCTGCAGCTGCTTCTCCCACTCATCCCACAGGGAGCTGCACCAGTTTTACACAGTGATGACTCTCACTCTCTGTGTATATAAAACACAATAATTTCCATTGATTTACACAGTTTGTACCACTAAGGTAAGAGGTTAAAAGCTCATATTTCTGTTTCATCAATGCTCATTTTTACTGGGGGCACTTTCCCCAACAATTCACTTCAGGTTAGGATCAATTAATTTTCTTATACAATCTGATACTTTGGATATTTTAAAATTTGAACTTTTTGGAGTACCAAGAAGAGGAGATGTTAAGTTCTTGTCACACCAGGTAGATCCCTCACTCTCTGAGGAGCAAACTCCAGCGAGAAAGCAGAACTAAGAATAACCCAACACCCCATGCTCTGCAAGCACAAAGTGCATCTGTCCCAAACAGGGGTGTTCCTCTAATCCCCAGAAATACTGAGCTTCTGGCTTCTCATTACCAAATATTTGGTTTTTACCCAGCTTTTCAGAAGAAAGGGGCAATAAGAGAGCTGAGAACATAAACTTGTTTTAGACAGGGACCTTTATAAATAAATACATGAATTCACCAATATTTCCTCAAACACAGCAATGAGATGACAAACAGAATGACACCACTTCTAGGAAAAGCTTGGAAAAGCCTTAGTTTAAAATATATGTCATGCTGTGTACAAGTGTGTACCTTTAGTTTATAACTTACTAAATTCCTGCTTTTTATCCAGGTTGGAATTTTAAATAATTGATCACTGTTGGGCCCAGAGGTTCCAGTAGGAACTGAATGTTTCCCTGGGTTTTCAGGTAATCTATTACAGACTAACAAATCAAACATCTTATTTTTAATATTTATCATGTTGAGAAAAAGAAAACAAAAATTTGTTGAATTCTCAACGAGAGCATGGGGGGGTTTCAGCCTTGCAGAACTTGGAGTTAGGACTGAAGGAATGGAATCATTGTGGCAGCTAATTAATCTAACATGCAGAGCCCTGTGTTTGTAACACCGAGGAGGAAAAACTCACCACGTTCATTTCAGCTCTCTGAACCTCAGTAAGAAGGTCATAGCCTGAGGTGAAAGGAACAGCCCTCGAGAAAGTGCCAAGAAGTTAAAATGCCAAGGGCCTATTTTTACATGCTGCTTCTATTATTAGTTACATCGTGTGGAAGTACAGAGCTATGAAAAAATCATATTCTCAAACGAGTAAAGTACTCAAATTCTTCATTGTAAATGAAGAGCAGAAGAAACTAAAGTTGAGCATTTTTTAGGTACAATTTAACAGGCTTTACTGGATCATCAAAGGCCAGCAAAAATAGCTTCAAAATCCTACCCTCTGAGAAAATTAGGGGGCTGCCCACAATTTTACCCAATTAATCAAATATTCCTTTTCCTGTAATTGCAGTTTCCCACTTCAGGTTTGTGCGCATCCAAACCCATTTTCCCGTGATCAAAGTTTAGCAGCCCACTTTGTAATCCTGCTCTGCCACCAAAACCCACCCAGCTCAGAGTGCACAGAGAGTTCAGAGCTGGAGCAGCACCACAGCTCAATTGCTGCTGCAGTTACTCAATCATTACTTGCCCTCAGCTGTTTTCCATCCAATACAAACATAAACTGAGGTAATCCTGCAATCTGGTTAACTTGTTTAACTTCTGTATTAATTATAGAAGTACCCAAGGGCAGCTATTTCCCACGCACTCCTAATTTATGGCTCTGATGATTACTTCTTTATAAAATGTCTTATTAAAGGCGGGTAATGTTGTTTCTTCTTAATGAAGTACAAAGGCATGGCAGAAAATGTTTCTGTAAAACAAGTCCACAGTCTGCAATCATTTTATCTAATCACTAGTGTGTTATAACAACAAAAATCTGGAATATTTGGTTAGTGATAGAGATTTCAGCCAACCCAAACAGAAAGCCCTGAAGTACAACTTGTAGTAATGGCCATTTAGCAGTGTCTTGGGTTCCTAAATGTCTCACACACATATTGCCCAGGATACATTTATTTTTATAATCATTTGCATTACATAATTGTGATTGCATTGCATAAGACAGTCTTGCAGCATGCTTCAAAGAACATCTAATGTTTGAAACTGCTAGCTCCATTTCATCCCCTTTCTCACGTCTTTCCTAGACAGTGAGGAGAAAACAAACCAAAAAAGAGCAGGCACCAAACAATGGGAAGAAAGAAAATGGTGTGGAACAGCTAGAGTCTATTTCAGGGTATCAAATATAGTAATAAATAGTATTCTCATTATCTGTGTACTGCATGCCCTGTTGCTTTTGCTTTTAATGTGATCATGTAAGCAATTTAGCCAGACAACAAAAATGAATGAGAGCAAACATCACTGACTGACACAGCAGCCAAGGCACTGAAACTTCTGCTCACAGAATGCAAAGCAAACTACAAGTTCAACCTTCTATGAAAAAAAACACATCCAAGTTCTTCAAAGAACAGGTGGAGAAATACTCTGCCACCATTAAAGGCAGTTACAATGAGGGATTTTAAGGACAAAAATGTTCTATGCAGAGTGTTTTGTGCAAAAAAGAATTACCAAACAAACTCTCTAGAGGAAATGAAGCTCATCACATCCAAAAGGTAGAGTCAAAAGTAGTTGCACACAATGGCCAATAAGATCCAATTTCAAGAGTGGTTGTATAAGGTCCAAAAAAAGAATGTGCTAGCACAGATCTAATTCTTCAGTCAGTTTGTACTGAAAAGCAAACAGCCTCACTTAGGAGGAGCAGAATCTGTGCAAATTGCTCATGGGTCAAAAAAAATCTTGGTGTGAAAAGCTCCTAACAACATTAATTCCCTTTAATGTGTTGTACTACCAGCAATGTTCATTGAAATAAAAGCAGTGGAATGAATATATTTCCATAATCTGTTCACTAAGAATGATTTTGTTAATGCTATATAAAGCAACTTCCAAGTATAGTCACCCTTGTACTTGAAAAACTCAGCATCCTTTTAATCATAAAGTAGGAAGTTTTGAAATGTCACCTTATATGTTAACCATTACAAAATGTAAATCTGCAATTTAGATAGCTCATTTGAGCTGATATTACTTTTTTTTTTCTTAATGAGTATCAAAATATTTGATTTCCTTCAGTATTTTTAAAAGCGTGGGAGGGTGAGCTGAATATGCCTTAGAAACAACAAGAAGAATCCCTCAATGTGTAGAGAATTAGTTGTGTTTGGAAATTGTTTATTTCTAAACACCACCTAATTGTAGATTATAGTGATTTCTGGGCTAAAGGGGATGAAATGTGTGTGCCATGACACCACCAGCATCCAGAACATGGGCTCTTTTCAAGAGTGACAAGATACCAGCAGTACTGAAGCTCTTGACTTTCTGCACACCTTCCTGTGGGATGATTTTGGATTAATTCACAGAGAAACACCAGAACTTCTAGCACCAAAATTCCTTGGGTGTGATGTCAGCATCCTCAGCCATACCCAGCCAGCTCGACAACCACCCCTGGAGGGGACTCCTGACCCTGGAGGGGCTCCTGTGGGAGTTAACACAGCCACAGCCTCGGGGTGGGAAATCCCAGGCTGGTTTGGGTTGGAAGGGACCTTAAAGCTCATCCAGTGCCACCCCTGCCACGGCCAGGGACACCTTCCACTGTCCCAGAGTGTCCAAACTCTGTCCAGCCTGGCCTTGGGCACTGCCAGGGATCCAGGGGCAGCCACAGCTTCTCTGGGCACCCTGTGCCAGGGCCTGCCCACCCTCACAGGGAACAATTTCTTGCTGATATCTAATCCAAGCCTAGATTGGACTAAATATTCCTAAGTCTAAATTGAATGTTCTCTCTCCAATCTCATTAACCATAGAAAATGCCCCAGCCAGGTGCAGCCAATATCTCCTCCTGTCACTCATTGTGGGCACAGGCCAACATTATCATTTCTATTTAAAACCTCGCAAAAGATGATGAAAAAAGCACCATGTTAAAAAGGATGCAATGACTTTTTGTTGGTCCTTGTGATTAATATTAGACATGGCAAGTAGTTAATTATATTTCTTAAAAGGGCTTTGAGATTGCAATCAATAGAATTGATTATAAAAGACAAATTATGAAGGAGTAAAACATCACAACCTATTTAATATGATGCTAAGAAAGCCCATCCAGCATCATACATGAATTTCAACTTAAAGTGACAACAGTGCCAGCTTTCATTTGATAGGGGTTTAGAGAGCAAGTTAAAAACATGTATAACTGCTATTTAAAGGGAAAGAATTCAATCTCTCCCCTCAAAGAGATGGAGATACCAGAAAGAACAGTTTTCAAGAGCTTAATTTATTAAAAAAGGGATTTCTGCTCATGGAAAACTACGATGAGAAGGTCTTCCTTAGCTTAACATTGCAAGCTGAGGGGCAAAACCTCTATTCTCATTTACTGCCCACATTTTACATAACTCCAGAGTTAAAAGGGTGAGCCTACATTGTCTTTCTTGATTTTTTTTATAGCAAGACTGTGGGAAATTCATAAGCAAAAATATTTTCTCTCTTGAAGAGAGACAAAGGATCAATTAAAAGAACTCACTTCGTATACTGCATTTCACTGGAATCTAAGTATTCTGTGAATGTTGCACAGTATTCTGTGAAGAAATGTAAAAGGACAGTGCTTAGAAGTTTTTCTTTTCATGTTCCAAGTTAAAGCAAGGCTTTTGCAATCCTTGAAATAATCATGTTGCCATCAGGGACTTAGTTAAGCACTTAAGATGACATAACAATAAATTTTAGTTTTATTTTACTTACCATCTTCTGCAAACTCAGCACTGGAGAAGCAAGGCTACTTTCTAAGCTTGTTCAAATGAAATTTGAATTATTAAATGAACATTTGAAAGCAAAAATGTTGTACTCTCCAAAATCACTGAAAATAAACCTGAACCTAGAATTTATACCAACTATATCTATTCCCATCAAAGCTTGGGACAAAAAAAAAAGAGAAAAAGAAAAGCAAGAAGAACATTCAGTCAAATTTTTCAAAGCATTTCATTTGCACAGGGAAAAAAGAGCGTAGCAGCAAGACAAATTTGTTCTTCCTGGTGACACAACTTGTAAGAGTCTGGCTGTGTCCTCTCTTGGCAAGCACAACTTTGCTGATTTGTTTTTCAGAGGTCTTGTCAAGAACCAGCTCTTTAAATGCATCAGGTTTAATAAAAGTATCAGTCGGAAGAGGAAGAGACCAGAGCATGATATGTAACTTTGTTACTCAAGTTAGCAACTTCTTCCTTTAAAATGAGTCAGAAATCAGGTCTGATTCAGCAGGAGCAAGTGATGGGGCATCATATTTAAAGTTTTAAGGCCATAGTATGTTTGTTTCTACATAGAAGCTCTGTAAATTGTCTTTTTCTCTTGAATAATGTGGTCTAGCTATAGCCTGAAAGTTCATTTTGTGGTTATCAGCCAATGTTCCAAGGCAATCCCCTTTTGAGTATTTTCTCCATCTAATGCACTCCTATTGATGGGTTTCATTCTGTGGAGGGTCACTAAGAAACACACAGTGCCCATTTTGTGGCATTTAGACAGATATAAAGATTACATTAATCTAATTTTCCAAGCATATGTTGCCTCTACAAAAACAAAAGCAACAACCAAAAAAAAAAAAAAAAAAAAAAAAAAAAAAAAAAAAAAAACCAAAAAAAAAACCAACCAAACAGGAACAGGAAACCTCAAAGGGGAATATGAGTCTTTTGGAAAATAGCAGGAAAATCTCATAAATATCAGTATCACTCTTTGATACTGATCTACACAGTGGCAGAAAAACATTGTATTTTGTCATGATTAGCAATATGTTCTCATTTCTGAAATGGTCTTACTTTCCTCAAAAAGATCTAAAGCTCTGTGCTTAAAATAGCTGAAAAACAGCTGTTGGATTTTTCACAGCAATGGGTTTTATCTTCATGCTACATAGAATGCAAACCAGTCATTTGACTAATATATAGTTGCAGAAAACATGCCTTCAGAATAGTCTCTCCTGCTAATGACAAACCAAAGAAATATTCCTTCTTACATGAGCTTTCATGTGCTTTTTTTTTTTTTTTTTTTTTTTTTTTTTAAATTTTAACACTTTCATAACTGTTGGCACAAGAGCAGCTTTACTCATCCACATCAAGTTTCCCACCTCTGGAACCATCCGACCAGTTGAGCCCTTGGCTCATTCTGCTTTTGCCTGTTTTATAGTCTTGTCACATTTTGAGTTTCTCTGGTGACTGGAGAGTGAACTAAAAATACAGTACCTTACCTGAAGAATACTTTTGCTTATTTGCACTTACCTCAGATTCCACCATCATTCAAGAAAAAGCTATTTCAGTTTAGCTCAGTCTTAGGAGTTGTTAGATTTCGATTATAACATTTTAAAATGCTTTATTTAAGCATTTAAGAAACTATTATCTCACAACATAATCCCTTGCTCCCTTGATTTTGAGGTGGCCCTTGGGTTTTGCCTAGAGGAGGAAGCCTGCATTGATTTCACCACAAACAAAGCCAGGGGATGCTTCATTCAGTGGCCATCCAAAGATTTATACTGAAGGCTGAAAAAACCCAAAGAGCCACAACCTGGCAAGAGCTGTCTCTATAAAAAGATTCCTCTCAAAAGGTCTTTTTTTTTTTCTTATTAATTTTAGCCTTGAATATGAGCTTCAGAAACTGGGGAATCTGGGGTATGGGGACAGGCAGAGAGAAAGGTCTTTTTTTTTTTTTTTTTTTCTTATTAATTTCAGCCTTGAATATGAGCTTCAGAAACTGGGGAATCTGGGGTATGGGGACAGGCAGAGAGAGAAGGGACTGGGGAGGAATTCCAGTTCAAAATAATTTCATAGCTATACTTCAAATAATACTTTCAAATAATCTGCTCCACGTCTAAAACTTTATTCTCACTATTGTGACTTTGGATTTCACAAGCCTGTTTAAAAATAACCCAACAAAACACGTTCTAAATAGGTAGAAGGGACTTGCCTCTCTGCTCTCTACCACATCCTATGAATGTGCTGCTGTATTCCAGAGATTTTCCAAAGGTGGCAGGGTGAGCATGTGTGAATAGGAGAGCTTTGTCCTCTGCAGCTATCATTGTGTTATCCCTACCGTCCACAAACGCAGAGGGCAGATGAGAACTGGATAGAAACAGACCATGCAGTTGTAAAACCCGGTTCTTTTCTCTCTTTATTTATTTATTTCTGCGACTGAGTAACACCTCTCATTACAATTACCGGCTCAATGGCAGAAAATCTCCCCGGTGTGCTGTGCAGATTTTCACAGCTTCATTTGTCTCCTCCTGTGGCATCAGTTTAAAAAGGTTCCTAAAGAATTGCCACTAACAACCGTTTCTATTTCGAGCCTTCAAAGCCGGAGCTGAGCACAATACAAGGCACTGGTAACTGATCTTTAGGTTTCAGTCCACAGACTTTCCACACTGGGAATAGATCCCATCTGTTTCCTCTTTATGCACCAGCCTTTAGAAAGCACAGATCTGGAAACTGCCTCCGTACAGAACCGAGTATAGTCGGCTTTCCCCAGCTGACGGCAGAAAAATCCCCATGATTATGGATAGCTTTCTCCCAAGGTTTTCTACTCTTTTCTCCCTGGTCTGTGAATACACGATGTCGTTTTCTCCATGTGCAGTGGTTTTTTGGAAGGGTGAAGGGACTGGACCGCCTCTCTTTCCTTGTCCCTTCTTCTTTCCCCTTCTTGGCAGAGGTTTCCCCATTTACCAGCCCTCACAGGGGAACATTTCAATTTCAAGCCCCAGCACAATCAACCACAGGCAAACCCCCCTCTTTCCTTTGGCACCAGAGCGTGAGACATTTCCCCCATCGCTCTCCCTCCCCAGCAAGCTGCTCTCCAGATGGATGCTCGTGGCTCTCCCTTGTCTCTTCCCTTCTCCTATCCCGGCCAGAGGCAAACAGAGGGTACCGAGCAGAGCATTCCTTGGGGCAGGAGCAGCCGCACAGAGCAGGACGCTGTGACCCCGGGATGCTCAGCACCACCGAAGTCCTGAACTCTTTTGCCTCGGGGATTCTCCCCTGCCCTCGCCTCCATTCCTCAGCCCCACACTGGGGGTCTCCTCAGCCACACATTAGGGGAATCCCCTCAGCCTCACGCTAGGGAAGTCCCTCAGCCCCACAGGGGGGTCCTTCAGCCCCACACGGAGGTCCCTCAGCCTCACGCAGGAGGGTCCCCTCAGCCTCATACTGGGGAGTCCCTCAGCCCTACCGGGGGGTCCCTCAGCCCCACAGGGGGGTCCCTCAGCCCCACACGGAGGTCCCTCAGCCTCACGCAGGAGGGTCCCCTCAGCCTCACACTAGGGACTCGCTCAGCCCCACACGCGGGGGTCCCTCAGCCCCACAGGGGGGTCCCTCAGCCTCACACTAGGGACTCGCTCAGCCCCACACGCGGGGGTCCCTCAGCCCCGCGCCCTGCCCCGCTCCCCTCAGCCCGGCACTCACTACTTGTAGAGCTGTTGCAGGCAGAGGTCCAGGCACTCGCCCTCCACCTCCTCCTCCGTGATGTACTCCGAGAGCGGCCGGGGCAGCGAGGGCAGCGGCGGGGGCGGCGGCGGCGGGGCGGGCGGCTGAGGGTCGCCGGCATCGCCCTCGCCGCCTTCTCCCTCCTCCGCCTCGGCGGCCGCTCCCGCTTCTCCCTCTGCCCCGGGTTCCTCGTCAGCGTCGCCCGCGGCTTCGGCAGCGGGACGGGGGGCAGCCGGCTCCGGCTCCGGCTCGGGCTCCGGCTCGGGCTCCGGCTCTGCCCCGAAGGGCCCGCGGAACTCGCCCAGGAACAGCTCGAGGAAGCGGCGGTAGGTCTTCTCCTCCGCGCTGCCGCCGCCGCCGCTGCCCGAGCCGCCCGCGGCCATCGCTTCGCATTCCCGGCCGCCCGCCGGCGGATCTCAGCTGCGCCCGCAGAGAGCTCCCTGCCCGCCGCCGCCGCCGCCGCCTCCTCCTCCTCCTCCTCCCTCCCTCCCGCCGCCTGCGCGCGCGCTCCCGAGCCGGGCCCGCGG